>NC_060139.1:617147847-617417847 GCF_021461385.2 Schistocerca piceifrons
CTGGAAGATCACCTGTAAACAGTACTCTCAGACCGCTGCAGCCTCTACAAAACCGATGCCTGTGGTTAATCCTTGGAGCAACTACAGGGACAAAGATCAGGGATCTCCAACAGGAGCTGCACATGGAGACCATCAGGAAAGTAATAGTATCATCCAATCAAAATTGTTCGCTACCTCTGAAGCACTAGGGCCCACTGCAAGACATCTATATTATATGAGGTCTGTCATCCATGAGAGGTGGCGTCGTATCAAAGTCCCCATGCTAACATCGAGACAGTCAATGATATAGCAAAGTAATGTAAATTTGTAAACAAATAAGGACAAAAAGGAATGTTATGTTGTGTGACAGAAATGTAAAGTCAAGTGAAACAGTATGCAACATTAATGAAACGTAATAAATTAACCAGGACCTTGGGGTGTCAGAGGACCTAGTGCTCAATAACATTCTCATGTGGAAATAAAGAGAAATTTAGCCCTTCAACCTTCACATCAAGGAATTCCACCCACTAGGTGATTGTCCTTCTTTGAACTAGTAGGGTAATGAGAGCGCCACCCATATCTGCATTGTTGCCATATTTATTCCAAATGGAATGAGATCACCATCCCACTCTGTATTGTTGCCAAATCTGACGACAATACAGAGTGGGGTGGCGTTATCATTACCCTACTACAATGAGACACCGCAAGAAAATATATCTTTATAGTTCTCAATAAATAATGAGGGCGCCACAAAGGATTTTGTCAAACAAGAAGGTGTGGTGTCTTAGAGAGCACTGTCCGCCTGCTTAGCTGGGTGGTAATGTGCTCGCCTCCCATGCAAGTGAGCCTGGGTTCGATTTCGGGCCGGATTGGAGATTTTCTCCACTCGGGGACTGGGTGTTGTGTTGTCCTCATTTTCATCCTCGTCACTGGCGCGCAAATCGTCCAATTTTGCGTCGACTGAAATAAGACTTGCACTTGGCTGCCAAACTTCCCCGGTTGCCATAGGCTCATTTCATTTCCGAGCGGCACTTCACCATTTTATTCTTGCATATGTCAAAGTCACAGCGCTTTGTGATCACGACACAGCAGGGCAAGAAACAGGAGCATTCCGAATGCGAAATGTGTGGGAATAAACGTCCCAAGGAAAGGGGTGGTTTCATTGACGCCACTCGCTGAGACCTTTTCGTTTCAGTTCTGAGTGTCAATGTGTCTGAAATTATTTCCTCGGCCACCCACGAGAAAACCGCGTATTTCAACTCTGGGCGTCACGGTTCTGACTTGTATAGCAGAGGCGTCAACACAATGGGTGGAATGTGGGTAAGAGGGACTCTTGTAAGTCCACAACAGCGGTGGGCATAGTTTTAGCAACATTTGCTGCCAATGTGACATCACTAACTCACTTTAAGTGCCACATGATCGCCTGGGCTTTGGTCTTTTTCTCCGATATGTGGACATCTTGCAGTCTGAAGCATCGTCGAGCCAGAGGGTGACTTTCCAGGCCTTTGACGCCATGGTTTTTAACCATTATGGAGGACGTTTCTAAGCGCTTTTGAGGCAAATTTCAAACTTATGCTCCAGAATGGGAGACAATTAAGGGGTTTCGAAAAAGTGATCCTCCAGTTCTGTTGTACAGTGTACAGCTAGTTCCTCGCCATCTTAAGACGAGCATTTAATTGTGTATAAATGTTAGCAAAAAGGGAGCTAGGCACAAGCGTGATTGCAATTACGTATGCTCTGCTTATATTTGTATAGAAATAACTGGAAAAAATTAAACATCCTTTTATCACAGAGGGGGGATAGAGTGCAAATAGTAAGAAATACACCTGCATGTTTGAATGTTCCCTTTATTGATCTATCTCTTGTTATTCATTGTCAGACTGAATTTCGATATTATCTGCCTCCGGAAAGGAATGAAGAGTGCAGGACTGTATCATTATAAGGGGCGTTCAAAAAGAAACGAGCCAGAGGCATAATTACAGAAACCAGAACCAGTATGTTAGAAGTATTGACCATAGCTGTTGAGACACTTGTCCCACGTGACACAAGGCGGTGAATGGCTGTCTCATAAAATTCTCGGGGCTGCGATGTTAACCAGTTCTGCATGTACAGCTGGAAGTCGTCGTCCGTGGTGAATCGTTTGCCCCTCAGAGCCTTTCCAAGGGGACAAAAAATGGCGTAATCACAGGGGAAGAGGTACAGACTGTGTGGAGGGTGGCCGACAACCTTTCGTGCGACTGTGTTGGCCTTGTGAGGCTTTGCATTGTCATGGAGCAGAATGACCCCACAGGTGAGATTGCGTGGTCGTTTTGATATGATCACTTGGCGAGGGGTGGTCAAGGTTTGTGAGTGATGTTGGGCATTCACTGTTGTCCCGTGCTGCCGGAAGTCAATTAGAAGGCGGCCATTTTTGGTCCCCTTAAAAATGTTCTGTAAGGCAAACGACTCACCTCGGATGACGACGTCCAGCTGTATATTTGGAACTGGTTAACATCGTAGGCCCGGGAATTTTATGAGACAGCCATTCACCGCCTTGTGTCACAGTGGGACAAGTGTCTCAACAGCCAGGGTCAATACTTCTAACATACAAGTACTGGTATCTGTAACTATGCCTCCGGCTCGTTTCTTTTTCAACGCCCCTCATATTTATTAATCATGAAAACCTAAATAACACAAACACACAATTCTTTCAGATAGGCTGATCACACTCACAAACAGGTAGATGGTGACAAAAACAAATGAACAGTCAAGGAAAGCAGAAAGATATGCGAGTTATCTGATAGATTCCTCTTCAGTTGATCACTGTTAATACTGGAATAAGAATGACTCGGACGAAGGGCAGATCCTTGCACGATGGAAGCAGAACACACGCGCAGAAGACCAGTCAGATCGTCATAGCGCCATATTTAGATCTTGCGGGTATGAACGACGCACGTACTCTGTCCAGGACAATACTTTCAAACCAATATACTGAGTAGTTCTGTTCAGTCCTGAATGGCTAATAACAGTGATTTAAGTCGTAACAGTAATCATTATACTGAATCATTGTACTGAAAAACAAAGTCGCGATTGGGTCCTGAAGACCTTACGATGCCGACAGTTCAGTGAATCATCCTCTGCCAAGTAGCGTAATGCGGCTGTGGTATGGCGAGACATGAGGTCAGCACAAATTCTTCCAAATGTTGCCGACTTTCCAGACGGTGCAGCCCTTACTTCTCATTCAAGTTCTCGTTCCAGTTCTCGCATCAAAGCAAAATCCCGGGCAGTGCCAGGAATTGAAAGTGGGTTCTCCTCATGAGAGACGTGCTAATCACTTGGATGCGGCAGCGGACTTGTATTCGAAAAATGTAGAAAAATCATAATACTGTGAGCCATCAGTAATTTGTAAGTACGAAATAATTGTTATCGTGGATATCCGCAGGTACAACCACAGACAATCACAATGGTGCAGGCTTCTATCCACAAAGTCAGCATCAGAGCAGATACCCAGAGATATATCCGCGGAGGCCTTTACTCATAGCCTTCGTTCCTCTGTACGTCGATTTTTTGTCATACTGTACGCAGATACTTGATATTTTCAAGAGGTGACGTATGTCTTTCGTTAAAGCTGAGCTCTGCCAAGGTTGATTTCTCTTTATGTCTCAGGCGAATATATCTCATGCATTAGACGCTGAACTATTAGATATGGCCACTTTCACACAGACTGCTTGTGTACCTGATACATGAAGTTCTAGCGAGTCTTTCGCTACATCAAGTACATGTTTGCTGTTAGGTGGTGGTCAGAAGACGTGTGTTACGTGTAACGTTGCTTCGAAAATGATTTTCATCTGCAGTATACGACAGAGAAATTTATCTTGACACACACATTATGATCACTGCCCACCGAGAGGTGGTATGTTGCCTGGTGGCGCTGAGAGGGCACGTGATCCGTGAGAGAAGTATGTGAGTGGTGCAAAGAGGAACAGGGAATCGTTCAAGCGACAATAAGAAGCGCAAATCCGGAAATCAGGCGACTTATGAGACTTTAACAAAAGCTAGATCGTTGCGGCCCAGTGCCGGGCAGCGAGCGTCTGGGAAACAGCGAAGCTGGTTGGTTGTTCGCGTGCTACTATCGTGAGCATCTATGGAAAGCGGCTGAAGAATGCTGAAACAACGAGTAGGCGACAAGAAGTTGGACGTCCATCATCACAAAAAATTGGGATCGGAGGCTCGTTCACTCTCTAAAGCAACATAATCGGCAATATCTGGCAGGGCTGCCGACAGAGTACAGTGCTGGCGCAGGCACAAGTGTTTAGGAACATAACTTTAGCGCACAGTGGTGAACATGGTGTTCCGCAGCAGAGGACCCCTATCTGTTCCCATGTTTACCAAACAACGTCGTCAGTTATGATTACAGTGAGCACCGGATCATCGAGATTGTACCGCAGATCAATGGAATCGTGTTGTCTGGTCCGATGAATCCAGTTTATTGTTAAACCAGGTGGATGTTGTTGTCCAGATACTCTGTCATACAGGCAAACGGGTGCTCGAAACATGCAGCGCTCCATGGACGCAGGTCGGTGGAAGCAGTATTATGTTGTAGGAGACATTCACCTGGGCTTCCATGGGACCTGCGGTAGTAATGGAAGGCACCATAACAGCTGTGGACTAGGTGAACAGATTTGGGGCCACCTGTAATCTCCTATGGTTGATGGCAGGACAACTGCCAGTGCCCAAATGCCAGAATCATGTTGCAATGGTTTTAGGTGCGTGATAGTAAACTCACGTTGATGTCTTGGTCATCACATTCGACTTCCTGAATCCGATGAAACCGAATTGGGACTCTATCTGGCGCCACCTCGGCGCCCACAAACTAACCACCTTTTAAGAAGTTTGTTTGTGTGGCCATCCTCCGCAGCAAGCATATAAATGCTTGTTTTGTAAATCAAACTGCCTTTTCTTGCTGCTAGTTACTTTATATATGCCATACTCGTTTCGCCTTCTCCTGTTTAAGGCATCGTCAGTGGGATCTATAACGATGCAGTTTTGTTAGTTTTAGATTATTAAGACAGTTCACTTCGCGATTTTTTTGTAAAAAAAAATTATTGCTTACGATTTGCTGATATAAGTTTCCTCACATCTGGTCTGGCGGTCACGCTACCACTTTTATCACTGCCGTATTATCACATCTTTGTGTTCTCGCCTTCCGCACACTGTTCACCATGTTTCTCAGTCTTTTTTGTGGTGGACTATTGTTCTTTTGTCACTCGATACAACTATTTCGTCGTACACTGTTTTTCACAACGTAAGTATTCCGACTCCATTACGTATTTCATCTTCTTTGGTATGTTTACCTATTTGTTGCCAACCTAACGAAGTATATGTTCGAGACTAACTTCTATCCATGATGTTTATACCGTGTGTGTGCATGAGTGAGCGAGAGAGGAGCATAGAGTTTTTTTTTTTTTTTTTTGGGGGGGGGGGGGGGGGGGGGAAAGGGTGTACTAGCTGTTACCGAGTGGATGAAAACTTTGATGACAGCTGATTTGACTTTTCACTTCAATATTCACTGGAAGGGTTCATGGATGAGTGAGTATCAAGATGGTGGGTTCTATTATTATTATATTGGACAGTATTACTATATTAATACTTTTTGCGAACGTTATTCTATTATTTTATATATTAGTGTAAATAATGAATTGCTTTGCATGTGTACTTGGTCATTTGACAGGATTTTCCCCTCTGCTTTGGTTTTCTGTATGTGGTAATTTTCTTGCATTGTTAGGAGGTGTTTTTTATTGTTGATTATAATTATTTTCATTTCATCTTCTCTAGTGGTTGGTTTTTGGTCATTTTCTCTTAGGTGTTCCGCAAATGTGGAGTGGTTTTCCCATACTTCCAGTCTCTCATGTGTTCTTCGTACGTGACATCAAATGTCCTCCCGGTTTGCTCTATGTATGTGCCTTCACAAGTGTTACACTGTAACTGATATATACCTGCTTTCTGGTATATGTCTCTGTTTTTTGTCAGTTTTGGGGTGTATTTTTGTGTAGAATTGTCTGTTGTGTATGCTATGTTTATTCCCTGTCGTTTGAAAATGTCGGTGATTTTATGAGCGAGTTTGTGTTTGTATGTCATTGTGTACCATCTTGTGTTTTGTTTCATCTTTTTCTGATTATCCTGTGTAGCTGTTGTTATGGAACGGCGTGTTTGTGTAGGGTCTGTTGTGTTGTTGCCTATGGTTTGGAGCCTTCTGCTTTTATTTTCCTTTTAATTTTGTTGTTTAGCTTTGTGACTGTGTTATTATTGTAACCATTATTTTGTGCTTCTCCATTATTATGTCCAGTTCTTTTTGGTAGCTTTCTTTGGTGAGTGGTACTGTATTGAGTCTATGGAGCATATTTCACAGTGCTGCCTGCTTTTGTGCGTGTGGGTGGTTCGAGGATTGGGGAATGATAATGCCTGTTGCTGTGGGTTTACGGTCAATTTCAAACGTATGCTTATTGTTTTTTTATTGTTATATCCATAAAAGTTAATTTGGTTGTTCTGTTCTCTTTCAGTTGTGCATTTTATATTTTTATGAATCTTGTTGATGTCAGTATGTAGTTTTCCAATTTTTGTTTGTGGTTCATCTATTCAGCAAACGATGCCATCCATATACCTGAACCAATATAATATTGTAACTATTCGTGAGGTATCGTGGGCAAGTTGCAACAATATCACATCACACAATCGCAGGGTCGCCATATGTAACTAACCTGTTACTACGGGTTATTACGTTATTATTGGGAATGTAAATACTTATTGCTTGTGAAGTTAACTTTAGAAGATTAGGGTCGCCACCGACTCTAACCATACAACTAATTGAAGGTTTGGTCGAGTCGGAAAATAAATTAATTTGATCACAGACCAAAAACTCACAAAAAATGCATACATTGTGAGGTCGCTCATAGCGGATACGATGTAATTAATAGTATTGCCCGTGCACTGTTCACGACAATCAAACATTTAAAATAAAATAGAAAATGCATGAACACTGCATAAGATCAGCTCCCAGCAACACACCTGAAAATAAGACTTAATCTAAAGAATTTGTTATGAAATATAAGGGGAGACTAATCATTGGACCTGTGCATAAGGAAACGCATTGGATGTACTAACATGAAAGCTAAGAGGTGAATGGCTTAGGTACAAAAACGTAATCTCGGAACACAAGAGAAAATTGTAGATAAAATCATTTATTCCTAAGATAAGGATGTGAGGCATGTACACGATTCCTGATAGCACGTGGTTTGTGGAGACACATTTTCTAGGTATAGTGCCAAATTCCAACAATATCACATCACACAATCATGTTAACATTATCTAAAACAAACATGCGATTGGACAGTTAGTGATGCCGGTAGCCCAACAACTATAATGTTCTACCACGTGGTTGGCTCCCCACGGACAAAAGACACATAAAGCAAGGGAAATTTACGAGAAAACAAGGCTCTAAATATTTGGAAACGTGAAAGCTTATGCAGGCACAGCTGAAGGCAAACAGACATTCATACAGAAGCGAGTGCTCACTTCTTATCGACACCTTTGTGTGGCGCTCTTCCGGTGGATCCAAGTCTGCTACAGAAATTTGCTAAAAGAAAAATCTGCCAAAGTTTTGCATTCCTTGCTGCGACAAGGCAAAGCAATCTTCCAGATTTGAAAAGCGAGACCAAAAGCTAACAGCTCTCCCCTCGCCAAGTAACAGCGCGCCACGCGGTAAGTGTAACTCACCCTTCTTCGACTGGAGCACAGCTGTGGACGCTTCCCGTACCGGCGGCAGACTGCGTCCCTTTTTCCTCTCCAGCCTCCTCCACGCTCCGCGTGGACCGGAGAACCCAAAGATGCCATTTCCGCCACCAACCTAACGCAGGTGGATTCCTCACAAGTAGCGAAAACCTCTTTGCCGACTTTACCACTACGAGAGTTGGGTATTCTGTACCACTGCTACTGAATCTGTACGACTATCGCAGACTTTCTGCAGCAGACTACGCCACCGTCTAGCAACGTGACACACAACCACATTCATTCAATCACACCACTATGATAATTATGAGAAAAGAGAAACAAGGAAGGAAAGAGAAATACTAGTGAAAATGGGCTACCGGACTAATGAAAGGTGGCTACAGGACCCTTTCAATATGTTGTATTCTTTTGCAACTATTTTTGTGAAAATAATGTGTTCAATGTGATTTACAAAAATATTTGATAAAGCTCCTGAAACTAGGGACCCCATTGGTAATCCATCTTCTTGTAAATAAAATTTATTATTGAATTGGAAGTACTTTTGTTCTGTTATGAGGTTCATTAGTGTGCACCACCTTTTAATTGCGGGAAGTGTGTGACCTGTGCGTAGGCACCCAGCGACACAAACCTCTGGAAATCTGCCAATTACTTGTTGAATCAATGTCACGGAGATTCACTGATGAATCGCTTCTCAGTAGGTGGCCACAACATTTTGTCTCATCAGTATAAGACCCTCTACTACCTTTTTAATTCGTCTACTCACTTCTCCACGACTGGATATGATGCTATACACAGTCGTCTAGGCACGTAACATCTGTAGTTTCCAAGAACATGGTACGCTGTTGAAAATCTATTTCCACCTAGGCCTCAGTTGCCTGGTGCAGTGCACGGTGTGTTTCATAAAGGGGCTGCTTGAGCCACTGGGGAGCCGGTGACGAGGCGAGGTGTCGCTCTCCCAGACGGTGGTTACTTAGGGCGGGCGCCGCCGCACCGCGGCGCACGTCACGTGTAATTACAGCAGGTGTGAACGCCGGCGGCGCGCATTGTGGCGGCGGCGCTTGGTCCACGGGGACCACACCGGCGCCTCCGCTGGCCCCGCCGACAAATTAGACGAAGTGCCTCGTCTCGCTGCCTGCAGCAGCATGTGTCGGCTTTCACGCTGCCGCCGCTTGCAGCTCGTTAAGAGACTTGCGCAGCCAGTGTCTAGCGTGTCGGAGCTTTCCGCCAAGGCCGCTGGCTCGTCTGAGCAGTAGCAGAGTCTGCAGAGACGTAATGTTCACAAAAGACGTTAGCATCTCGCACCCTAAATCTTATTTACATTTTTATTCAGGTTATCAATTTATATGACTTTTTCTCTGGTTCCTTTAACGGTGCAAATAAACACACCTTACATAACATGACAATGGTAGTATATTTAGAAACCAACTGCCTTTCCATCCTTCATAAAATAATAACAATAATATTTATTTATTTGACTAACCCTTCTGGACGGTACGATGAATCAACTTTCGTTTTGCTTCTTTGTGTTCAATTTTCATTGCTCCCAGACTTCCGTCATCCTTCGAGGGTGTCGTTCCTTTTCTTCCTAGGTCCACTTTCTTCCTTTTTCAGACCTCTTTCTTTCCTGAAATCGTGCCTTTTGTGTTACTTCTCTAACAAGTATTCTGTTACCTAATATGTCTATCCTAATTCCTGCGTTTTTTTTTTTTATCTTTGGCAGTTCCTGTGAACCATATGGGGCCGGCCGCTGTGGCCGGAACTGCGCTGCTGCTACGATCGCACGTTCGAATCCTGCCTCGGGCATGGATGTGTCCTTTGGCTAGGTTTCAGTCGTTCTAAGTCTAGGGGACTGATGACCTCAGATGGTAAGTCCCATAGTGCTTAGAGCCATTTGAACCATTTGTTTAACCATATGGATTTGGATTTGTTGCTGTTTAGTAAGTTGAAGGTATGCTTTGTTTGTCTATTATTAATTAGCCAGTCGGTATATGTGGCCATAGGACTGTAGTCTTCTTTTCCTCTAAATATCAGTTAGGATATCCAATTTTAAATAGATCTCTCTGTTCGTTCTGTTTGTTTTCAACATTACTATTACTTCCAGGTCCCAGTACTTTACTTAGAATTCTTCTTTTAACTATTTCCAGTTTTTTTCAAAGTCATTAAATCCTATTAGTTTGTTTCTGTTACACACACTGTTTCAGGCCTTACCACTGTTTGATGGTGTCTTAATTTTGTATTCCAGGGCATAAGTCTTTTATTTTTCATATATGTTTTATATCATTTGAAATGCCAATTCCATTTTATGCACTCTGTTTTCTGTAGCTATATTTCTTTTTGTGTTGTTTGTTATCCATCCTAATAGATATTTAAAACAGATTATTATAAATATTGTGTTGTTGCGAATTTTAAGATTTGATGGTAATCATTGATATTTGTCATGATTTTGTTCTAAAGTGATATTTTTAGTCCTATTTTGTCTGCTTGTTTGTGTAGTTCTGTGATTTGTTCTTTGGCACTATCTAGTGAGTCAGTAATTAATGCTATGTCATCTGCAAAAGCTACACAGTCTATGGTGATTTTATTTGGGTATCTTCCTAGTTAACACCCTTAGTATTGATGGATTTTTCACTATTCTCTGACTGCCTTCTGTAGTGCGCACTTCAAAAGTAGGGGTGCTAAACAATCTCCCTGTCTTATTCCTGTTTTTATTTCAAATTGTTTTGACAGTTTCCCCATAAATTTTAATTTTTATTTATTTAACTTCATATCATTCTAATCTCTTCATTTTTATGGTTTTGATCTTAAAGATTATGTTGTATTGTTATTTTGCTAGATTAACTCTGCTTTCTTTTGATATGTTTTTAGGCTAGTTGTTTTTTGAAGTTTAATTATTTCTGTTGTTTTATTGTCGAGTCCTAATTCCTTTATAATGTGGATTATTGCGTTTCTATCACTGGAGTCACCTACTTTCCTACAGTCTACAAAAATTAGCACCTATTTCAAGTTTCTGTCTTCGTTCATTAATCTTCAGTTTTAGCATTTGCTCTGTATAAGACCAGGCAGGCAGCAGTCTCGAGGGCAGAAGTCATTTGGTGAATCACAGGCAGTACATCATAGGGTCAGCATTGTAGCTGGCTCACTGTAACTGAATAGCATATGGACTTAAAAGCCAGACTACTTATCGCTTTCCATCTCAGGAAGTGAAGTCATGTCACGTCGAGGATAAACAGATTTTTCCTCTTTTCCTGGGCTCATCAGCACTCTTCGCTGTATCTCTGTGTCACAACAGTGGCTTTGAGGACCCCAGTTTGGTGCTTTTCCTCCATGTCAGTGGGCCGACAGGTGTTCTTATGAAACATCTGCTTATTCTTGCGGCATCATGCTGCGCTACCAGAATAATGTTGTGATCCGTCCTCAGTGAAGTCATGTCAGAGTTCTCACTCGAGCGATGCCAAACAATAGCTTCCGGAATGTAACATCTGTTTTGCAATATAGACCCTCTGCCGTTGGACATTCTGATTGCTACACGACGTGCTGGCCTGGTCTAACCTGGCTTGGTGCTGGCTGAAGAAAAGCTTAACAAAAATTTTAATTTGACCATGATACCTTCTTGCGGCCCAACACAATGTTTCAGAGAACCAAAGATGTGCAAGAGGTACGATTTATTAAGCCATACTACTGCCGATAGTAGTAACAGTTACAAGCATCACAGTCCGAGGACTAAGTACAGAAAAAACACAATCAATTAGAAATAAGCAATGGATATTATGAACAAGGTGACCTACACCACGGAGTACTGTCAGTTTTCGACTGAATTAGACTAGCTCATATCTCAACAAGTGTTTGTTTCCAGCCATCTGTCTGGAGATATAAATGAAGAAAATAATTTATTTAATGTGCCTGCAACCATTACGAACAAATGCGAATGATACTGTCTAGGTCGATCAATGTGAGGTTATCCCTAGTTTTCAGGAGTACCTTTACCAGCTCTTAAATAAATTACAACCGTGAAATCTCCTAGGCTTTGCAACCGTCTCCGTTTCCATCCAGTCACAGCACCTATTTTATGCTGTAAGTTTAGAATCAATACACTCTAATGAAGTAAAATGTTTCTGATGGATTTGATATAGATCGAGTCACCGCGTCTCATGCGAGTTACGGGTTGTTGTTTGTTATCTGAACGAAAATTTTGAAAATCAATTATTTTACGTGTAAGTAGGCTGTTTATGTTTTCTCTATGTAAGTAGGCTGTTTAGGTTTTTTATTGGTAACGCCACCTCTGTATGACAATCACTGGCTGTGCTGTGTGCAGTCTGTGGCTGCTTTGCATTGTTGTAATACTCGCCATTGTAGTGTTAGGCAGCTGGCTGTGAACAGCGCGTAGCGTTGCGCAGTTGGAGGTGAGCCGCCAGCAGTGGTGGATGTGGGGAGAGAGATGGCGGAGGTTTGTAATTTGTCATGAACTGATATATATATTATGACTTGTGATGATATCAAGGTAAATACATTGTTCGTTCTCTATTAATATCTTTCATTTGCTAACTATCCCTATCAGTAGTTAGTGCCTTCCATAGCTTGAATCTTTTATTTAGCTGGCAGTAGTGGCGCTCGCTGTATTGCAGTAGCTTGAGCAGCGAAGATTTTTGTGAGGTAAGTGATTTGTGAAAGGTATAGTTTAATGTTAGTCAGGGCCATTCTTTTGTAGGGAATTTTGAAAGTCAGATTGCGTTGCGCTAACAAAGTATTGTGTGTCAGGTTAAGCACAGTCGTGTAAGAATTGTTCAAAGGGGACGTTTCATATGGCGACCCTGCCAGGATACCTCACTGGAATCTTCTGATTTTTCTTGTAGTTTGTGTATTTAGTGTAGCTTTTGTTTATTGCTAGCACATAATTGTAGAGAGAATCTCCTTTGTAGTTGTAGCCTTTCATTGTTGTACAGTAAAACAGTTGTGGCATGTATATAGATTTGCACCAAGTATTTCGCAGCTGTAATTAACTAGATATTATTTTCAGTGTTATGTTAATGTGTTCTCTTATTTTTGCTCTTCAAATTGTGTTTTTCTGTGTTGTTGTGTGAAATACTGTGACAATAATGGCGTGTGAAAAACGTAATACTAGGCTCCAAAGTAAACTGAGAAATGACAGTGAAAATGAGAGCAGTGTGTTAGCGCCACCGAGTAATGAATTAACTGATGTTCAAAGTAGTAATTTGGTAATTGTGCATAGGGAAATGGAGCGGGCGGCAAACAATGGCGTGGACAGTGAAACAATTAGTGAAGAGGGAAGCATTATCGATCGATCGGTCGGCAACAGCTCGCCTCAGGAATCCGAAATGACAGGACACAATTCCGCAAATACTGTAGATTCAGGTTTTGGGTCATCACCGTTTTCTCAAATAAGTCAAGACACATTTTCTGCTTGTCAAAATGTGAATGTCGTCGGTGCAAATGCACTGCCGAAAAGCGTAGAGAAACAAATTCCAGACACTAATACATTATTATTGCAATTAATGCAACAAATGGAACAAAATCAGAGACAAACACAGCAAAAGCTTGAAAAGTTAGACACAATGGAACAAAATCTCAAAAAGTTAGACACCACACTTGAACAAACACGTGAAGATTTAACTAGTGAGTTACATAACATTGAATCGAAATGTCAAAAAGTCTGTAATGACGTAAAAACTCAAATTTGTGAGCATTTTCAACCTATTTTTTCGCGTCATGAAAATGCATTACAGAATCACGAAGCAGCCATAAAAGAACTGCAAACTATTTTTCATGAAAATCACAACACCTTGCAAGCTAAAATTGACTCAGTTGCATCTACCGATTCGGTTACGCAACTTGCAAAAACTCAGGAAAACTTAAAGGACACAGTAGAAAGACACATGGAGGAAATTAGTTCATTATCAGAGAAAGTAGTTGAACTTTCGGATCAGCTAAATAACTTATCTACAAAGGTAGATGATGATCTGAATGACACAACACCTGTAGCCTTCACTGACACAGAAGAGTATGAACAAATTAGAAAATTCAAACAAAATCAAAATCAAATCAATACACAGTACAAAAGAGAAATCCGGGAAGTGCAAGATCAGTTGGCACAAGTAGTACAAGAATTACGTATTTCAGAGGACACTCGCGCCCCAATACGGGAAGAGGGACATACAAATACGGAACAGACACAAAATAACAACACAGGGCACTTCGGAAATTGTGAAAGAAGTTGGCAAGGTACGCCGAATTTTGAGATGGAACCGCCGAAACGACGTAACTATGACCGAGATGCTACTCGCCGACACGATGATTTTGACTATAAGCTGTTCATTACTACACGTAAATTCAAAACGTTTAAGAATTCTGCCAACGACATTCATCCACAAGCATGGCTCCATCAATTCTCTCATTGTTTTCCTCCCAACTGGTCGTTGGAACACAGATTAGAATTTATGTGTGGCTACTTAGAGAATGAACCAGCTGTAAGAATGCGATCGGTAATTCACGATTGCCACAGTGAAGGAGAGTTTTACCATGCCTTCCTCTCAGCATATTGGTCTCAAGCTACACAAGACCGCGTAAAACATAGCATCATGATGATGAAACACTTTGAACAATCTGAATTTTCCAGTCTTGTCAAATATTTTGAAGACATGTTGCATAAGAATCAATATCTTTCAAACCCATACAGCCCCTCAGAACTCATCCGCATTTGCTTACTCAAATTGCCTGAACATTTACGACATATTATTTTAGCAGGACGTTGCAAAGATGACATTGAAGCATTTCAGGGTCTGTTACAAGAATTGGAAATTGACACTGACAATCGGGGAACGCGGAAACAGGAGCACAACAATTACAGGTCACATCTGTCACAATTCCACGATGAAAGAAATAATAACTGGACACGACAAGGCTATTCTCACAACACATATCGTGACCAAAACAGACACCACCCGTATGACAACCGTTGGCAGAGTAGTAATAATTACAGGGAAAGATCACCTCTCCGTGGTAATGACTATCACAGAGACAATCAGAGAAACAGACAATATGGGAACCAAAACAATTATTATCAAGGGAGACAGAATAACTTTAGACGCAACGGTCCAGCGCGCAGTTACGATTCAGGGACAAATTCTTCACCACTTAACCGACAAGAAAGAAACTACAGGAGCTATCGACATGACGACAGACGATGTGATCGTAACGACAGACCTGAATTGCATCAGAACTGGCGGGATTTAAACAGGGCAGGGCCCTCTCGAGGAGGTGAATTTGTAGAAGTTAGGTCTCCAAATCCCAATAACGACGCGCGCCAACAAAGAGACAATAGGCAATGACTCACACCGCTGGCAGCCACAAAACATACTTATGAAACTGACGACGCAGCTGCCGTAGCTAGTAATTACGTAAAAATGGAAGACATTAGGGACATCTTACTCCAGGAACACGACATAAAACATAACAGCGTTGCATATCCTGTGATTTGCATTACAGTAAATGACGTAAAATTTACGGCAGTACTTGACTCTGGCAGTCCCATTTCAGTAATCAGTGAAACAGCCTTTAGCAAATGCAACAAATCGAACGATTGCCCCACACTTCCGTTACGTAAGATTAAATTACAAGGTGCAATCTTTGGAAAAAGTGTAGATGTACGCCAACAAACCAACCTAGAATTCTTTTGTCAAAGCCACAGCTTCTCTACGAACTTCCTTATTGTTCCATTATTGTCGACGGAAATTATACTGGGAGTAGACTTTTTGAATGAATTCAAAGCAATCTTAAACTTTCACGATGCTGAAATAACTTTAGAAAAAGAAGGTAAGTCAATAGCTTTGAAATTTGAAGATTGGCTCTCAAACCATGATGAGGAAATTAATCGGCTTTACGTTCTGTTAGACAACAGTTCGGAATTTTCTACGGAACTAGACACTAACAATCACTCTGCAAGTACTGACAGGGATGACATCGACGGCATATTTGAAATTAATGAGTTAATTCAGAATAAAATTCAAACAATTGAGAATTGTAATGACACTGATAGGCAGGACCTTTTTGAGATTTTACAAGCACATTCCACAATTTTTACTCATAAAACAGGAACAATCAAGGGATTTCAATACCAATTTCGTGTTCGTGAGCATACTAAATTTTGTGTTAGACCATATGTAGTTCCAGCACATTATAGGGACCGTGTTAGAACAGAAATACAATCTATGCTCGACGAGGGCATTATTGAGCCTGCAGTAAGCTCATACAACAATCCATTACATGTTGTTGAGAAGAAAAATGGATCGATCAGGCTTGTCTTAGATTCGAGACAAATCAATACGATCATTATTCCTGAAACAGACAGGCCGCAAACGTTAGAAGAACTTCTTCAAAATTTTAATGGTGTAAAAGTGTTGTCTTCCATTGATCTCAGATCCAGCTTTTATCAGATCGAACTTCATCCAGAATGTAGAAAATACACAGCTTTCCTTTGTTTCGGCGTTTGTTATCAGTTTCGGAAACTTCCTTTTGGTTTGAACATTTCTTCGGCAGCATTCATTCGTGGGTTAAATTCCATATTACCTGAGTTCTTAAAACGTCACATCACCTTGTATGTGGACGATATTCTGATAGCAGAAGCTTCATGGGAACAACATAATCGCATCCTCAACAGTTTGTTACGTATTTTTGCAGAATCTGGAATTACAGTTAACTTGGAAAAGTCTGAATTCGGTAGGACAAAGGTGAAGTTTTTGGGACATATTATTTCTTCTGAAGGGATTCAGCTGGATCCTGAAAAGTTAGAAGCAATCAGAGCCATTCCAGTTCCATCCACAAAAAGACAAGCCCGCAGTTTTCTAGGTCTCGTAAATTTTTACCGTCGTTTTCTGAATATGCAAATTCTTGTTACACCAAAACTTTGTTCTCTCACTGGAAAAAATACTATTTGGAACTGGGACGAACAAGCACAATTGGAATTCAATTCTTTGAAAGAAGCGTTACTTCACGCGCCAATCTTAGCTCATCCAGATCTGTCACAAGATTTCTGCCTTAGCACGGATTCTTCTAAAGTCGGTCTTGGTGCCCATTTATTTCAAGAAGCCACAGAAAATGACACTACTGTTCAGAAAACCATTGCTTTTGCTAGCCGAGTGCTAACAAAATCTGAAAAAAATTATTCCGTTACTGAATTAGAAGCTTTAGCTATCGTTTGGGCATTTAATAAATTCCGTTTCTTTCTTTCTGGTAAGCACGTAAAAGTATACAGTGATCATCGTGCATTACAATTTCTTATGTCTTCAAAATTAAATCATGACAGGTTAAAACGTTGGGCATTGTTTCTGCAAGAATTCCGCTTCACAATAGTCTACATTCCCGGCAAGGAGAACATTGTTGCGGACGCACTGTCACGCGCACCGGCTGGGCTTGAGAAAAGTACCACAGAAGGCAACCTCCAGAAAAATTTCAGTATTCTTTACATTCAGAAAGTCGCCTTTGAAAACTTCATCACCACATCTTTAAAGGACATTGCTCATGAACAAGATAAAGATCCGATTTGGAAGGACATCAAGAGCAAATGGCATGAAAAGACACACACACAGATTCGGCATTATTACCTGGTTAGAAACAACATACTCTTCAAACGCTGCACTGTTGATGACAAGCTATGGGTACTTTGCATTCCAGACGATTTTGTTAATAAGCTCATTTGGTACATTCATTTCAGCTACGCACATTTTGGCCCACGAAAATGTTATCATATTCTTCGAACGACTTGTTATTTTAACAATATGGAAAAGAGAATTCGAAGAGTCTTGTCTATTTGTAAACTTTGTCAAAAGGCGAAACCATCTACTGTCTCACATCGTGCTCCGTTGTTTCCTATTATTCCTTCTAAATTAAAAGAATTTGCGGCTGTTGATCTCTTGGGACCGCTTGTCAGAACATCTAATGGATTTTCGTACGTTCTAGTCGCTGTTGAACTTACTTCAAAATTTGTTTCTTTCACACCGTTATGTAAAGCCACTGGACGGTCTGTATCCAACGCCTTTGTTAAAAATTTCTTACGTGAAGTTGGACACGTTAGCAAAGTCATTTCAGATAACGGACCGCAATTCAGATCTGCTGTTTGGTCACGTATGCTTCGCAACCATAAAATCAAACCTGTTTTTATTTCATTGTACTCACCACATTGCAACCCCTCCGAACGGATTATGAAAGAAATCAATAAGCTTTGTAGACTTTATTGTCACAGAAAGCATCAGCATTGGGACAGATATTTACACTTATTTCAAAACGTGCTGAATGAAATGCCTCACGACTCCACTGCTTTACCACCTACTCTTGTACTGAAGAATGAAGAACCACCGAACAGAATCAGAGAGCTTGTACCTTTCCCGAATACACGTAAACTTCGACACAAAGACATAATTGATTTGGCTCTTAAAAATATAAAATCTGCAGCAGACAAAAGGAGAAAACTACACGGTAAAGCAAATGCAAAGAAGTTGTATATTGGTCAGAAAGTTCTCATTAAAGCTCATTCATTGTCACATAAGAAGAAACACTTGAGTCACAAATTCTTTCTAGTTTACAATGGACCTTACAGAATCCGACGTATACCACATGATAATTGCGTTGAAGTTGAAACTCTGCGTACTAGGAAGAGTAAAGGTTTACACCACATTTCACATGTAAAACCGTTTATTGAAAGATAATCTGCTTTTTAACTTAAGTCTTTGTCATAAAATTTTTCGCTTCACATTACTAATATGCTTTGTCAGACTTAGAATCTGTTAACATTCAACAATGTTTGAAGTTAAATATCCAATCCAGAACCAAGAGAACTTATTTAAACAGAAATGACGAATGCATTGTTATAGTGAACAGACGTCACAGTGTTATTGTGTGTGTACATTCTTGCTTGTTAGTTGTACGATTAAGTAACGACTATAAGGCTCACATACTTAGAACATTTACCAGTACTGCTAATGAGATTTTAATGCAACATTTTGGTTACCTGAAAATACATTCTGTATTTAAAGTGCTTTCTGAGAGATACCAGATGACACAGAGGTTAGTTTATGTGACAGCTACACGATTTTTATCACGACGGTACTAATGAGTGACAATTTACAATGTTACTTTTGCGGTGTATCTGTTTTATATCTGCACAGTTTTCTGAATTCTTCTAGGAAGAAAAACATGTTTTAGTAGTAACTTTTGTGGTATAGCAACAATGAGACAGCCTTTCTCGTGGCATAACAATACGTTACTGTACAGTACTTTCCTCATCACGGCAATAGGCGTAATAACTAAGATATCTATACGCAAAGCATTTCACTTTTGTGTATCATGAGGTAAGTACATTGACTTTAGCAGAACTTTGCTTACAGAGGACGATAACTACGACAGTTCCACAGAATTATCTTACAGCAAGACGCGCATTTAGCGCTACAGGACACGCATTTGAGTGATTAATCTTATACTTAAAACACTTATTTTCAAAGATTTTTTAATTACAAAGAAAGTTTTCCGTGATACATTTCATTCCATTGCTGTAATTTGTAACACCTGAGGGTATAATTACATTTATCCTCAGGGGGGTACACGCTTGCTTTGTGTACCATGTGTTTGGCAAGCACAAGGAGCCCTAGCTAATATGGTATTTGCTTATACAACTTTACACATCGGTACCATATTTCTCCAACACAGAATTACACAGCTATCTGATTATTTGACAGAGAAACAAACATTCTTTTTACTATGTCAGTGACACATGTTTACGCAATTACACAGTTGGATAACTTCACACTTATGAAATTGTATTTTGTCTGTACTTTGTGAAATGCTCATATTTTTTCGGAACCATTCTGATTCTATGAGAGCTTTGAATGATGTATTTGGTATGGATTCATGATTTTTAAAGTACGTTTGAGGCAGATGACACTTTTAACATGAGCAGAGAATTTTTTTAATTATTGGAGGAAGCTACGACGATTTTGAGATTTGACTGAGGTGTTATGATGTTATTTTTACGACGACGATGTGTATTATGCTGCTGAGGTATGTTTACGATTAATAGGCTGAGGCTATATGAGTTATTTGAATATGCTTCATATTTATAATGACGAAATATTGACGAGTGTCGATGGATACGTATATGTGTAATAAGGTAAGGAGTAATGAATAGTGGGTAGGGACTCTTGACTTGTGAAAAAGGATGTTGGAAACCAAGAATCGTACTTTAAGAGTTATGACATGTGTGAATCATGTGTGAATGTATCACAATGCCACTGAACATTTTTTGGACACTGTTATATTCATAGGATTTTGTTTCTACACATTTGCAAAGTAAATTCTCGACCTGTGAAATTTTGTATATATGACTGTCACTGTAGCGGTAAATATTTCCGTACGAAAGTTAAGTGACCACCTGCACGTAATGCGTCGCGGGCACCCAGCTGTGTCAGACGCCTGGAGAAAAAGCCATTATTGCGAGCCCTTTTCAGCGGCACAGGTAGCACAAAAAAAAAAGGGGAGGCCATTATCCTTGGAAATATTTTTACATCTGCACACCTGATTATGACAAGCGTCTTTCTACGAGAGTTGAGAGAATTTCTACTAACTTATGAAATGTCACATGACTATTGAATGATATTTTTATGCTTTGGTTTGCGTAATTGCCTATTTCACTTGATATCTGGTTTCCAGCTGTGTTGCAGCATTGCTTTTATAAAATAAAATGCATTTGCTAATGTGAACACTTTCTGTCAACAGATCTATTAAATAATTATTTTATGATCCACATTCTTTAAAAAAGGAGCACTTGGAAAGGAAAGAACAATAAGAAGGAACTAGTAACTGCATACATAATATTCTTTTCAAGTACATGGTAATATTTCTTTTACAATAAGTTGTTGTGGTGCACCACTTTAATTACATAGACATTAAGATGTGAATATACATTTCCCTTATCTGCATTGTTGTTTTTACTGTAATATTTTTTCTTCTTGAGCTATGTCATGTTTAGATATAAGCTGCTGTTTGCCAGGCATAGTGCTACTGAACTTTAATTTGTGTTACTCTGCTAAGCCAATTTTACTACTCATTGATTTTTCATGTTGCTGCACATTGGCTCATATTAGTTGTAATTTTGCATTTTATCTGTTAATTTAGATTTACGGTAGCTTGCTTTGCAATTTTCCAATTTTTTGGTAATTGCTGTTTATATTAATTGTTATGTGATGCTGCATTGCCTCGTCCCTTAGTTTAGCATCTGAGCTCAGTAGATTTAAGTTAGCTTAAGAGGGGGTAGACTATAGAAGAGAATGAGTTGCGATGAATTGGAAGAAATGCATTGAGAATCTATACGAAAAACGTACAGAAAGCAGGTATAGGTAGGATTTTCTAGGAAATAAATGATGAGGTAAGATAATGGAAAATAAAAATGAGGTAAGAAATGTGTGAACATATAAATACAGAAAGCATGCTTAGATAGAATTTTTTTGGTGGAAACAAAGGATGAAATAAGAGGAAAGATATATGAAGTTTTGGGTTGGACTGCAGTACCAAATGTTACACTGAAAACGAACCCTGTCCTTTCTTATTGGTGTTATCCCACTATGTGTTTGTGTACCCTTGAGTATTTGTTTTCTTCCTGTCTCTGTGTACTGTTTCATAGAATTTTTTTCTCTTCTAATACTAAGCTATATTCACTATGAGGAGGAATACTGTTATCCTCAAATATAAGTTGCATTAATAATATGTTATTTTCTTTGTAAAGTTGTTTACAATTCTGTTCTGTTTCAATGTTCATGTGTGAAATTAATGTTTCGAAAACTATTCTCATTATTTTATGTATGTACTTATGTCACTATTTTTGTAACACTCATGTATATGTTTATTTCTATTCTTTTGTAAAGCCTGTACTACAAATGTTATCTGTATTATTATGTTTTTAATGATGTATTTTGTACCTTTGTAATTGTATTCTTATGTTATAAAATTGTAATTGTCACCAGTTCATGACATTATTAACTTGTTAGTTACATTTCACTGCACACGTTTCTGTTGGTCATAGTATGTGGACAATATATGAGAAGTAGGGACTGTTAGTGTTTGCACGTGTGTTGGTAATTCAGCAAGGGACTGGATAACAGCATTGCTGGTTCTAAGGACAATTAAAAGAAAAACTTTCTGAGTGCACATGTGGTGGTTTATGGACTTGCTATATTCTCTGCAAGAATCTTCGATGGTGATTGTGCACCTGCACAGTCGCAACGGATGGCTGCTGGCCGTCTCTACCAGGACTACAGTGGGTCTGCACCTCTGGTGGCCCACCAATACCATTATCTCTACAAGGACTACAGTGGGTCTGCATCTATGATGACCTACCAACGCCATTATTTCTACAAGGACTGCAGTGGGTCTGCACCTCTGGTGGCCCACCAATACCACAATCTCTACCAGGACTCCAGTGGGTCTGCTCTGTGATGACCTACCTAACAATATTCTTCAAAACGTCGAATGAACTCTGCTGTGGGTTTGCTCTGTTATGGCCCATTACCTGTCAGCATGTCAAGAGTCAGCACTGTCTTTCCGTTGGAAGGACAACACTACTTCTTCAAGACTGCATGGAAATCCACTACTTCTGTGTGCATTGTCTTTTACTGCTCAGACTTTGAGAAAAGAAACGGCAGTTTCACTGTGATGAATGATCAAGACTGTCTTTATAGACTGTGAGAAAATTTTAGCTTTTGACCAACATTGTATCAATAAGTGTGTGCATTTTATATCTTTGTTACTGTAATTGTGAAAAATTTTTGTCAAATCTGTATTGGCCAGTGCCCAACACCATTTGTAAAAATTTTTGTGGGGAGCATGGGGGCTATGTAAGTAGGCTGTTTATGTTTTCTCTATGTAAGTAGGCTGTTTAGGTTTTTTATTGGTAACGCCACCTCTGTATGACAATCACTGGCTGTGCTGTGTGCAGTCTGTGGCTGCTTTGCATTGTTGTAATACTCGCCATTGTAGTGTTAGGCAGCTGGCTGTGAACAGCGCGTAGCGTTGCGCAGTTGGAGGTGAGCCGCCAGCAGTGGTGGATGTGGGGAGAGAGATGGCGGAGGTTTGTAATTTGTCATGAACTGATATATATATTATGACTTGTGATGATATCAAGGTAAATACATTGTTCGTTCTCTATTAATATCTTTCATTTGCTAACTATCCCTATCAGTAGTTAGTGCCTTCCATAGTTTGAATCTTTTATTTAGCTGGCAGTAGTGGCGCTCGCTGTATTGCAGTAGCTTGAGCAGCGAAGATTTTTGTGAGGTAAGTGATTTGTGAAAGGTATAGTTTAATGTTAGTCAGGGCCATTCTTTTGTAGGGAATTTTGAAAGTCAGATTGCGTTGCGCTAACAAAGTATTGTGTGTCAGGTTAAGCACAGTCGTGTAAGAATTGTTCAAAGGGGACGTTTCATACGTTAACTGAATCTACCTATTACGAGTTCGTTATAAAAATGAATTTATTATATTCTTATAAGACGAGCTGAACTGACTGTGTCCGTCTTAGCAATAGGCGAGATTCACTGGCACTTCGTTTGTTAATAACAGCTTTGGGAAGATATTCTAATGGAGGGTGTCTGATGACAGGTCCCAATCTGATATTATGTTCATTCACGGTTCATCTAAACGCGACGTCGTTTCCGTACAGCGTTTGCAAGTCTTCGAAAGTAAGAGCGAGCAGTATGTCTACTTGTTTACTTAAATGCTTCGTTTTACTACGTGAAGTACTTAACTTCATGGGTGAGGAGGCTTCTGTAGGTCTTGGTAATTCCACTTTTTTTTTTCAAGTAAGCAACCTACACAGATATACACTGTTCTAGCTTCAGAGTGGCTCTAACATAAATCTGTCACATCTTCAGAGGAGGCGTGATGTCTTTTCCCTAGATTACATTCCTCGCCTCCTCAGATCAATCAAACTTCATTACTGAAGCGTCAGGCCTGGTTGCATTGTTGGCACGGTAACAGCGTATTCCGTCAGACGGCCGGTCAGCATCAGCAATAAAAAGAAAACTGAGTGGAGTTCTCACTGATGGAAATGTCATGTGAAATCCGCACGGAACCACTGACAAAAAAAGCTACGAAAACATGTATCGAAAAAAACAACGATAAATTGCATTCCTGGAAAGCGAAAGTCACTTGATCGAATCCCGGTCGGAAATTCTTCAGCCTGCCTTTCACCTAGCCTTTGCCTCTCTGTGATGTGAAGATTCGCCAGAAACGACGCAGTGTTTGTATTCCACGTTAAACAGTGGGTTAGGGACACACAAGTCATCGAAGTGGGGTCAAATTGAAAGCCTTCCACTAAGCCCTTGAACCACATCTAATTATTTTGCAGAAATGTATTCTAAAGAGACAGATAGCGGGAATAATTCTGTTCTGTCTTCAGTCCAGCTTTAACTGGGGTATGTTTTCAGGAGAAAGGACTGGTCGAAAACTCGTTCTCAATACAAAACAGATATTCACAAAGATCGGAAGTTAAAACGATTAACTTCGATATTCTACTGAACGCTACTATTCAAAAGCAGTTTGACACGTCCCCTTTGAAGAATTATACAGGACTGTGCTTAAACTGACACACAATATTTTGTTAGCGCAACGCAATCTGACTTTCAATAATTCCTACAAAAGAATGGGCCCTGACTAACATTAAACTATACCTTTCACAAATCACTTACCTCACAAAAATCTTGGTTACTCGAGCTACTGCAATACAGCGAGCACCACTACTGCCAGCTAAATAAAAGATTCAAACTACGGAAGGCACTAACTACTGACAGGGATAGTTAGCAAATGAAAGATATTAATAGAGAACAAACAATGTATTTACCTTAAAAGTCATAATATATATATAGCAGTTCATGAGAAATTACAAAACTCCGCCATCTCTCTCCCCACATCCACCACTGCTGGCGGCTCACCTCCCGCTGCACAACGCTACGCGCTATTCACATCCAGCTGCCGCTGCCCAACACTACAATGGCAGACAATAATGCAAACTAGCCACAGACTGCACACAGCACAGCCAGTGATTTTCATTCAGAGATGGCGTTACCAATAAAAAACCTAAACAGCCTACTTACATAGCCCCCAATCTCCCCACAAAAAATTTTACAAATTGTTTTGGGCAGTGCCCAATAATGATTTGATAAAATTTTTCATAATTACAGTAACAAAGATATCAAATGCACACACTTATTGATACTATGTTGGTCAAAAGCTTAAATTTTCTCACAGTCTATAAAGACAGTCCTGATCGTTCATCACGTTAAAATAGTAGTGTTTTTCTCAAAGTCTGAGCAGTAGAAGAAAATGCACACGGAAGTAGTGGATTTCCATGCAGTCTTGAAGAAGTACTGTTGTCCTTCCAACTGAAAGACAGTGCTGACTCTTGACATGCTGACAGGTAATGGGCCACAACAGAGCAAACCCACAGCAGAGTCATTCGACGGTTTGAAGAAGATTGGTAGGTAGGTCATCACAGAGCAGACCCACTGTAGTCCTGGTAGAGAGTATGGTATTGGTGGGCCACCAGAGGTGCAGACCCACTGCAGTCCTTGTAGAAAGTGTGGACAGGCCCACTGTAGTCCTGGTAGAGATGACCAGCAGCCATCTGTTGTGATTGTGCAGGTGCACAATTACCAGTGAAGAGTCTTGCAGTTAATATAGCAAGTCCATAACCACCACTTGTGCACCCACAAAGTTTTTTGGAATTGTCCTTAGAACGAGCAATGCTGTTATCCAGTCCCTTGCTGAATTATCAACACACGTGCAAACACTAACAGTCCCTACTTCTCACATATTGTCCATATACTATGACCAACAGAAACGTGTGCAGTGAAATGGAACTTACAAGTTAATAATATGATGAACTGGTGTCAATTACAATTTTTAACATAAGAATACAATAACAAAGGTACGAAATACATTATTAAAAACATAACAATACAGATAACATTTGCGGTACAGGCTTTACAAAAGAATCGAAATAACATATAAGCCAGTGTTACAGGAATTATGACATGAGTACAAAAATAAAAGATCAGAATCACTTTCGAAACATCAACTTCACACATGAGCATTAAAACAAAACAGAATAAATAATGTGTAAGCATATTTATAAGGTAAATAACATATTATTAATGCCAAATATATTTGAGGATAACAGTATTCCTCATCATAGTGAATGTAGCTTAGTATTAGAAGAAGAAAAATCCTATGAAACTACACAGAGACAGGAAGAAAACAAATACACAAGGGTACACAAACATATAGTGGGATAATACAAAAGGAAAGGACAGGGTTTGTTGTACTGCAGTATTTTGCAAACAAAACTTTCTTTACTTCTTGGAGATCTCCCTTCATTCATCATTATTCCCAAAAAGTCCTATCTATACCAGCTTTCTGTATTCTATTCATATTTCTTTCAATATAATTATTTCTCAGTGTACAATACTCGTTTTGGCCCAAATCTTTTTCATATAACTTCGCAACGCATTCTTTACCTACTCTCCATAGTCAGTTTCTTATATAGTCTACCCCTCTTAAGCTAACTTAAATCTACTGAGCTCAGATGCTAAACTAAGGGACGAGGCAATGCAGCATCACATAAAACAATTAATATAAACAGCAATGAAAAAAAACGCAGATTTGCGAAGCAAGCAGCATTAAGAAATTAGCAAAGCAATTGTAATATTACAACTAATCTAAGGCAATATGCAGCAAACAATAAAAATAAATCATTAGTAAAACTGGCTTAACAGAATAATGTAAAGTCAAATTCAATAACACTATGCCTGGCAAAGAGCAGCAACTTATACCTAAACATGACATAGCTCAAGCAGAAAAAATATTACAGTAAAAACAACAATGCAGATAAGGGAAATGTATATTCACATCTTAATGTCTATGTAATTAAAGTGGTGCACCACAACAACTTATTGTAAAAAAAATAGTACCATGTACTTGAAAAGAAAATTATGTGTCCAGTTACTGTTACTAGTCCCTTCTTATTGTTCTTTCCTTTCCAAGTGCTCCTTTTTTTAAAGAATGTGGATTACAAAATTATCATTTAATAGATCTGTTGACAGAAAGTGTTCACATTAGCAAATGCATCTAAGTTTATTTTATAAAACTAATGCTGTAACACAGCTGGAAAACAGGAATCAAATGAAATAAGCAATTACGCAAACCAAAGCATAAAAATATCATTCAATAGTCATGTGACATTTCATAAGTTAGTAGAAATTCTCTCAACTCTCATAGAAAGACGCTTGTCGTAATCAGGTGTAAAAATATCATTCAATAGTCATGTGACATTTCATAAGTTAGTAGAAATTCTCTCAACTCTCGTAGAAAGATGCTTGTCGTAATCAGGTGTGCAGATGTAAAAATATTTCTCGTTATTTCATTAGGCATTTCAGTAAATAACATAAATTACGAGCTCCACAGTATGCTTACAACAAGGAAATGTCAATAGCGAGGATAATGGCCTCCCCCTTTTTTTTTTTTTCTACCTGTGCTTCCGGAAAGGCACACCCTAATGGCTTGTTCTCCAGGTGTCTGAAACAGCGGTGTGCCGACGACGCACGTGCAGGTGGTCAGTTAACTTTCTTACGGAAATATTTACGACAGCAGTTTCCGCTACAGTGACAGTCTCATATAAAAATTTCACAGATCGAGAATTTACGTTGCAAATGTGTAGAAACAAAATCCTATGAATATAACAGTGTCCAAAAAAATTTCCGCCGGCATTGTGATACATTCACGCATTTACACACATTTCGTAACTCTTAAAGTACGATTCTTGGTTTCGAACATCCTGTTTCACAAGTCAAGAGTCCCTAACTTCTATTCATTATTCATATACATATAAACACGTAATCACATTCCTCATATATGGTAGCATCATCTTATTGACATAAACATACCTCAACAGCATAATACACATCGTCGTCGTAAAAATAACATCATAACACCTCAGTCAAATCTCAAAAAGGTCGTAGCTTTCTGCAATAATTTCAAACCATAAAAAATATTCTCTGCTCATTTCAATAGTGTCATCTGCCTCAAACGTACTTTAAAAATCATGATCTCATACCAAATACATCATTCAAAGCTCTCATAGTATCACAATGGTTCCGAAAAATGTGAGCATTTCTCAAAGTACAGACAAAATACAATTTCGTAAGTGTGAAGTTATCCAACTGTGTAATTACGTAAACATCTGTCACTGATGTAGTAAAACGTTTGTCTGTCTCAGTTAAATGATCATATAGCTGTGTAATTATGTGTTGGAGAAATATGGTACTGATGTGTAAAGTTGTGTAAGCAAATACCATATTAGCTAGGGCTCCTTGTGCTTGCCAAACACATGATACACAAAGTAAGCGTGTACCCCCCTGAGGATTAATGTAATTATACCCTCAGGTGTTACAGATTACAGCAATGTAATGAAATGTATCACGGAAAACTTTCTTTGTAATTCAAAAATCTTTAAAAATAAATGTTTTAAGTACAAAATTAATCACTGAAATGCGTGTCCTGTAGCGCTAAATGTGCATCTTGTTGTAAGATAATCTCTGTGGAAGTGTCGTAGTTATTTTCCTCCGAAAGCTAAGTTCTGCAGAAGCCAATGTACTTACCTTATGATAAACAAAAGTGAAATGCTTTGCGTAGAGATATCTTAGTTATTACGCTTATTGTTGTAATGATGAAAGTACTGTGCTGTAACGTATTGTTGTGCTATGGAAAAGGCTGTCTCCTTGTAGCTATACCACAAAAGTTACTAATAAAACATGTTTTGCTTTCCAGAAGAATTCAGAAAAACTGTGCTGATATAAAACAGATACACCGCAAAAGCAACAATGTAAATTATGTCACACGTTAGTAGTGTCGTAATATAACTGTGTAGCTGTCAAAGAAACCAAATACTAAGTCATCTTTAATCTCACAGAAAGTACTTTAAATCCCAAATGTATTTTCAAGTAAACCAACATGTTGCATTAAAATCTCATTAGCAGTACTGGTAAATGTTCTAATCGTGCAACTAACAAGCAAGAATGTACACACACAATTACACTGTGTCGTCTGTTCGCAATAACAATGCATTCGTAATTTCTGTTTAAATAAGTTCTCTTGGTTCTTGACTGGATATTTAACTTCAAACATTGTTGCATGGTAACAGTTTCTGAAGCATACTAGTAACGTGAAGTGAAACGTTTTATGGCAAAGATAAAGTTAAAAAGCAGATTATCTTTCAATAAACGGTTTTACATGTGAAATGTGGTGTAAACCTTTACTCTTCCTAGTACGCAGAGTTTCAACTTCAACGCAATTATCATGTGGTATACGTCGGATTCTGTAAGGTCCATTGTAAACTAGAAAGAATTTGTGACTCAAGTGTTTCTTCTTATGTGACAATGAATGAGCTTTAATGAGAACTTTCTGACCAATATACAATTTCTTTGCATTTTCTTTACTGTGTAGTTTTCTCCTTTTGTCTGCTGCAGATTTTATATTTTTAAGAGCCAAATCAATTATGTCTTTGTGTCGAAGTTTACGTGTATTCGGAAAAGGTACAAGCTCTCTGATTCTGTTCGGTGGTTCTTCATTCTTCAGTACAAGAATAGGTGGTAAAGCAGTGGAATCATGAGGCATTTCATTCAGCACATTTTGAAATAAGTGTAAATATCTGTCCCAATGCTGATGCTTTCTGTGACAATAAAGTCTGCAAAGCTTATTGATTTCTTTCATAATCCTTTCAGACGGGTTGCAATGTGGTGAGTACAATGAAATAAAAAAAGCTTTGATTTTATGATTCCGAAGCATGCGTGACCAAACAGCAGATCTGAATTGAGGTCCGTTATCTGAAATGACTTTACTAACGTGTCCAACTTCACGTAAGAAATTTTTAACAAAGGCGTTGGATACAGACCGTCCAGTGGCTTTACGTAATGGAGTGAAAGAAACAAATTTTGAAGTAAGTTCAACAGCGACTAGAACGTACGAAAATCCATTCGATGTTCTGACAAGGGGTCCCAAGAGATCAACAGCAGCAAATTCTTTTAATTTAGAAGGAATAATAGGAAACAACGGAGCACGATGTGAGATAGTAGATAGTTTCGCCTTTTGACAAAGTTTACAAATAGACAAGACTCTTCGAATTCGCTTTTCCATATTGTTAAAATAACAAGTCGTTCGAAGAATATGATAACATTTTCGTGGGCCAAAATGTGCGTAGCTGAAATGAATGTACCAAATGAGCTTATTAACAAAATCGTCTGGAATGCAAAGTACCCATAGCTTGTCATCAACAGTGCAGCGTTTGAAGAGTATGTTGTTTCTAACCAGGTAATAATGCCGAATCAGAGTGTATGTCTTTTCATGCCATTTACTTTTGATGTCTTTCCAAATCGGATCTTTATCTTGTTCATGAGCAATGTCCTTTAAAGATGTGGTGATGAAGTTTTCAAAGGCGACTTTCTGAATGTAAAGAATACTGAAATTTTTCTCAAGGTTGCCTTCTGTGTTACTTTTCTCAAGCCCAGCCGGTGCGCGTGACAGCGCGTCCGCAACAATGTTCTCCTTGCCGGGAATGTAGACTATTGTAAAGTGGAATTCTTGCAGAAACAATGCCCAACGTTTTAACCTGTCATTATTTAATTTTGAAGACATAAGAAATTGTAATGCACGATGATCACTGTATACTTTTACGTGCTTACCAGAAAGAAAGAAACGGAATTTGTTAAATGCCCAAACGATAGCTAAAGCTTCTAATTCAGTAACGGAATAATTTTTTTCAGATTTTGTTAGCACTCGGCTAGCAAAAGCAATGGTTTTCTAAACAGTAATGTCATCTTCTATGGCTTCTTGAAATAAATGGGCACCAAGACCGACTTTGGAAGAATCCGTGCTAAGGCAGAAATCTTGTGACAGATCTGGATGAGCTAGTATTGGCGCGTTAAGTAGCGATTCTTTCAAAGAATTGAATTCCAACTGTGCTTGTTCGTCCCAGTTCCAAATAGCATTTTTTCCAGTGAGAGAACAAAGTTTTGGTGTAACAAGAATTTGCATATTCAGAAAACGACGGTAAAAATTTACGAGACCTAGAAAACTGCGGACTTGTTTTTTTGTGGATGGAACTGGAATGGCTCTGATTGCTTCTAACTTTTCAGAATCCGGCTGAATGCCTTCAGAAGAAATAATATCTCCCAAAAACTTCACCTTTGTCCTACCGAATTCAGACTTTTCCAAGTTAACTGTAATTCCAGATTCTGCAAAAATACGTAACAAACTGTTGAGGATGCGATTATGTTGTTCCCATGAAGCTTCTGCTATCAGAATATCGTCCACATATAAGGTGATGTGACGTTTTAAGAACTCAGGTAATATGGAATTTAACCCACGAATGAATGCTGCCGAAGAAATGTTCAAACCAAAAGGAAGTTTCCGAAACTGATAACAAACGCCGAAACAAAGGTAAGCTGTGTATTTTCTACATTCTGGATGAAGTTCGATCTGATAAAAGCTGGATCTGAGATCAATGGAAGACAACACTTTTACACCATTAAAATTTTGAAGAAGTTCTTCCATCGTCTGCAGCCTGTCTGTTTCAGGAATGATGATAGTATTGATTTGTCTCGAATCTAAAACAAGCCTGATCGATCCATTTTTCTTCTCAACAACATGTAATGGGTTGTTGTATGAGCTTACTGCAGGCTCAATAATGCCCTCATTAAGCATAGATGGTATTTCTGTTCTAACACGGTCCCTATGATGCGCCGGAATTACGTATGGTCTAACACAAAATTTAGTATGCTCACGAACACGAAATTGGTATTGAAATCCCTTGATTGTTCCTGTTTTGTGAGTAAAAACTGTGGAATGTGCTAGTAAAATCTCAAAAAGGTCCTGCCTATCAGTGTCATTACAATTCTCAATCGTTTGAATTTTATTCTTAATTAACTCATTAATTTCAAATATGCCGTCGATGTCATCCCTGTCAGTACTTGCAGAGTGATTGTTAGTGTCTAGTTCCGTAGAAAATTCCGAACTGTTGTCTAACAGAACGTAAAGCCGATTAATTTCCTCATCATGGTTTGAGAGCCAGTCTTCAAATTTCAAAGCTATTGACTTACCTTCTTTCTCTAAACTTATTTCAGCATCGTGAAAACTTAAGACTGCTTTGTATTCATTCAAAAAGTCTACTCCCAGTATAATTTCCGTCGACAATAATGGAACAATAAGAAAGTTCATAGAGAAGCTGTGGTTTTGGCAAAAGAATTCTAAATTGGTTTGTTGGCGTACATCTACACTTTTTCCAAAGATTGCACCTTGTAATTTAATCTTACGTAACGGAAGTGTGGGGCAATCGTTCGATTTGTTGCATTTGCTAAAAGCTGTTTCACTAATTACTGAAATGGGACTGCCAGAGTCAAGTACTGCCGTAAATTTTACGTCATTTACTGTAATGTGAATCACAGGATATGCAATGTTGTTATGTTTTACGTCGTGTTCCTGGAGTAAGATGTCCCTAATGTCTTCCATTTTTACGTAATTACTAGCTATGGCAGCTGCGTCGTCAGTTTCATAAGTATGTTTTGTGGCTGCCAGCGGTGTGAGTCATTGCCTATTGTCTCTTTGTTGGGATTTGGAGACCTAACTTCTACAAATTCACCGTGACGAGAATCCCGCCAGTTCTGATGCAGTTCAGGTCTGTCGTTACGATCATATCGTCTGTCGTCATGTCGGTAGATTCCATAGTTTCTTTCTTGTCGGTCACGTGGTGTAGAATTTCTCCCTGAGTCGTAACTGCGCGCTGGACCATTGCGTCTAAAGTAATTCTGTCTCCTTGATAATAATTGTTTTGGTTCCCATATTGTCTGTTTCTCTGATTGTCTCTGTGATAGTCATTACCGCGGAGAGGTGATCTTTCCCCGTAATTATTACTACTCTGCCAACGGTTATCATACGGGTGGTGTCTGTTTTGGTCACGATTTGTGTTGTGAGAACAGCCTTGTCGTGTCCAGTTATTATCGAGGAATTGTGACGTATGTGACCTGTAATTGTTGTGTTCCTGTTACCGCATTCTGCGATTGTCAGTGTCAATTTCCAATTCTTGTAACAGTCCCTGAAAAGCTTCAATGTCGTCTTTGCAACGTCCTGCCAAAATAATGTGTCGTAAATATTCAGGCAATTTGATTAAGCAAATGCGGATAAGTTCTGAGGGGCTGTATGGGTTTGAAAGATACTGATTCTTATGCAACATGTCTTCAAAATATTTCATAAGACTGGAAAATTCAGATTGTTCGAAACGTTTCATCATTATGATGCTATGTTTTACTCGGTCTTGTGTGGCTTGAGACCAATGTGCTGAGAGGAAGGCATGGTAAAACTCTCCTTCACTGTGGCAATCGTGAATGACCGATCGCATTCTTACAGCTGGTTCATTCTCCAAGTAGCCACACATAAATTCTAATCTGTGTTCTAATGACCAGTTGGGAGGAAAACAATGAGAGAATTGATGGAGCCACGCTTGTGGATGAATGTCGTTGCCAGAATTCTTAAATGTTTTGAATTTACGTGTAGTAATGAACAGCTTATAGTCAAAGTCATTGTGTCGGCGAGTAGCATATCGGCCATTGTTACGTCGTGTCGGCGGTTCCATCTCAAAATTCGGGCCACCTTGCCAATTCCTTTCATAATTACCGAAATGCCCTGTGTTATTATTTTGTGGCTTTTCCGTATTTCTAAGTTCCTCTTCCCGTGTTGGAGCGCGAGTGTCCTCTGAAATATGCAATTCTTGTATCACCTGCGTCAACTGATCTTGTACTTCCCGGATTTCTCTTTTGTACTGTGTATTGATTTGATTTTGATTTTGTTTGAATTTTCGTATTTGTTCATACTCTTCTGTGTCAGTGAAGGCTACGGGTTTTGTGTCATTCAGATCATCATCTACCTTTGTAGATAAGTTAGTGACCTGATCCGAAAGTTCGGCTACTTTCTCCGATAGTGAACACATTTCCTGAGTGTGTTTTTCTGAACCAAGTTTCAGAGTGTCCATTTGTGTTGAAATCGAATCTACTGTGTCCTTTAAGTTTTCCTGAGTTTTTGCAAGTTGCGTAACGGAATCGGTAGATGCAACTGAGTCAATTTTAGCCCACAAGGTCTCATGATTTTCATGAACAATGGTTTGCAGTTCTTTTATGGCTGCTTCGTGATTCTGTAATGCATTTTCGTGCCACGAAAAAATAGGTTGAAAATGCTCACAAATTTGTGTTTTTACGTCATTACAGACTTTCTGACATTTCGATTCAATATTATGTAACTCAGTAGTTAAATCTTCACGTGTTTGTTCAAGCGTGGTGTGAAGATTTTGTTCCATTGCGTCTAACTGTTGCTGTGTTTGTCTCTGGTGTTGTTCCATTGTGTCTAACTTTAGAAGATTCTGTTCTATTGTGTCTAACTTTTGTAGCCTTTGTCCCATTTGTTGCATTAACTGTAATAACAGTGCACTGGTGTCTGAAACATGTTCCTGAGTGCTATTCGGCAACACATTTGAACCGGCAATATTCGCAGTTTGAATAGCAGAAAATGTGTCTTGACTTATTTGAGAAAAGCGTGAGGACGCAAATCCTGAATCTACAGTATTTGCAAGATTGTGTCCTGTCATTTCGGATTCCTGAGGCGAGCTGTTGCCGACCGATCGATCGATAATGCTTCCCTGTTCACTAATTGTTTCACTGTCTACACCATTGTTTGCAGCCCGCTCCATTTCCCTATGTACAATTACCAAATTACTACTTTGAACATTAGTTAATTCATTACTCGGTGGCGCTAACACACTCCTTCCTTCACTGTCATTTCTCAGTTTACTTTGGAGCCTAGTATTACGTTATTCACACGCCATTATTGTCTCAATATTTCACACGACAACACAGAAAAGCACAATTTTAAGAGCAAAAATAAGAGAACACATTAACATAGAACTGAAAATAATATCTAGTTAATTGCAGCTGCGAAATACTTGGTGCAAATCTACATGCATGCCACAACTGTTTTACTGTGCAACAATGAAAAACCACAACTACCAAGGAGATTCTCTCTACAATTACGCAGTAGCAATAAACAAAATCTACACTAATTACACAAACTACAAGAAAAAAATCAGAAGATTTCAGTGAAGTATCCTCGGCTAAGGGTCGACATATGAAACGTCCCCTTTGAAGAATTATACAGGACTGTGCTTAAACTGACACACAATATTTTGTTAGCGCAACGCAATCTGACTTTCAATAATCCCTACAAAAGAGTGGGCCCTGACTAACATTAAACTATACCTTTCACAAATCACTTACCTCACAAAAATCTTGGTTACTCGAGCTACTGCAATACAGCGAGCACCACTACTGCCAGCTAAATAAAAGATTCAAACTACGGAAGGCACTAACTACTGATAGGGATAGTTAGCAAATGAAAGATATTAATAGAGAACAAACAATGTATTTACCTTAATAGTCATAATATATATAGCAGTTCATGAGAAATTACAAAACTCCGCCATCTCTCTCCCCACATCCACCACTGCTGGCGGCTCACCTCCCACTGCACAACGCTACGCGCTATTCACATCCAGCTGCCGCTGCCCAACACTACAATGGCAGACAACAATGCAAACTAGCCACAGACTGCACACAGCACAGCCAGTGATTTTCATACAGAGATGGCGTTACCAATAAAAAACCTAAACAGCCTACTTACAAGTTAAGTTTCAAACAAAGAACGGAAGACTCTCATCGTCTGCTTACAGCCTGAATATCCACCTCGTTTCACGAATTCAGTACCAATTCGATTCTCATCACCTTCCTTCTGTGGCGACGCTGATATAGAGAGGCTGTCTTTCTCGCTTACGCACGAATTGTATCGTCTACTGAGCGTTTAGATTGTAATCTTTAATGGTTACGTGCGTTATTCTTGAGGCTCGTGCGTGTCTCTTCTCTGCAATTAATTTAATTTTTTTGGTGAATCGTGCCCTCAACTGATTACAACAATATAGACTTGTGATACTGTGTGACAATCTATAAGCCTCTAACGTCACATAAATTGCCTTACCTGGAGCTTTACTTAGGATACTATTTCTTGGATTTAGAGTCAGTTTGGCAGTCATAGTGCTTACTGTTTTCTTATCGACTCCAGCTTTATCTCCTCCTCCTCCTTCTCTTCTTTGTCTTTAAAGTACCTTTCTTGCAACAGGTTTCAATTGGAGGCTCTCCATCGTTTTCTGTCCTGAGCATCTGCCTACATCTGTTTATATATTCGTCCAGTTCTAATGTCGTCCATCATATCAAATCTCTACCTACCTCTTCCTCTTATTCCTATAATTTTTCCCTTTGTAGTTCCTTGTTGCAGACAGTTCCTAAACAATATATCTCTGACAAGACTTTTTCCTCTTTCTGACCACTTACTATAATCTTCTTTCTTCCCCTACTTTCCTCACACTTCTTCACTCTTCAGTCTGTCACTCCACCTCTCCTTAAGGGTACTTCACCACAACCACAATTCAACATTTTCTATACTTTTTCTTATTTCTCCTGAATTGTCCACGTGCACTGCTGTATACTCTGCATTCTAGACATAACATTAACAAAATAACCCTCAGCTCAGTTCTAATTCTTCTAGCTGTTAATAACTGCATTACCTTTCAAATGTTCCCTTTCAGACCGATTTCCTCCTCCTTTTTTCTTCTGTATCCGGGGTGACGACAGCTCAAATCCGCGTCAGGACGTCCTGATTTAGGCTTTTTTTATGATTTCCCTAAATCGTCCCAGGCAAATGCCGGGCTAATCCCGCTGAAAGGGCACAGTCGATTTCTTTTGCCATCCTTGAAACATTAGGAACTTGTGCTTCAAAGACGTCGATGTCGACGGGGCGTTAAACTCTGATTCTCCATCCTTTCTTGTTCGATGCCGATAATTGTCAAAACTATTGTATATACGTATCCTTTATCCACCCTCGTGGGATTATCTGGTAATTTTTTTGTATAAAACATATAAATTTATTTCTTAATGTTATCGTAGGGTATGCATTATATTGCAGCTATTGCTGTTTAAGCCGTGTCCAACATTTAAGGCTAATCTGCCCTGGCTGACAATGCTTTTTGTGTTGTGATTGCCACATCGTGTGTAGTCTTGGCGTAGCACACTTACAGTTGTGTGGGTGAGACTCGTTGTCCTTGGTCAGCCACACTCATTAAAACTTGTATGCTCCCAAGTGACGGATTCAGTTTAACTATTCGCGCTGCATTTCTGTGTTCTCACTGTTTTGAGTGTGCATGGATTGACGTCATTGCATGATTTAAGGGACGTTGCCACAACGGAGACAGTGAAACTCGCCAAAAATGAGTGACAATTTTAGTAATAAAACGTACAGCGTACAGTCCACTGTTAACTGTTATCATTTGACCAGTGATAGTACATTTGCTAAGATTACCAACAAAGGAAAGGGCAACATTGTGTAACATGGTTTAATTATTCATGTGTTGCCAGCCTACATCTTTGATTCATATTTTAATGCTATAATAGTACTCCTCAGGTCTCTTTGCATAATGAACTGGCAACTGAGGTGTCCGTTTCACAGCTTGTATTACTACTTGCAAAATTCATATGCAATTCCATATGTTGCCTGCAGACAAGCTAAGAACTGAATTAGTTGTTCACTTCGGTCTGTGACAGGCTGTGTTTTTCCGTTTATTCGGTGTAGAAGCCTATCAGAGAGAGAAGGCAGAGGGACGTAAGCATTCGACCATCGCTACGGCCATAAATGTGTAGCTGTAAGTGGCATTCAGGGCGAATGCAGCCTCCACACTTACGCTTCCCCCCGGATCGGGCAGGCCATGTTAACGCTACGATAGGAAAAGCGCCGGGCGGCTCGAAAGCGCTCGTGCAAAGACGCAGTGCGTTCATGGAGGACTATCTCCTTTACTTAAAGAAAGCGGCGGTTGGAACTTTTCCGCAGGAACCGGAAGACACTGCGTTTCACCAACTGCTCTGAAACGTAGTTAGCTTCTGCCCTTGTCCCGTCCAAGAAATCAACAAAAAGTCTCAATGTTGCTGACGCTCTGTCGAAATCTTAGAATGTCGTTGGTGCGTTGGTCCCAGTCTTGGCAGAACTTGGATAGATTGGACAGCTAGCGGAAACGTTACCATCATTCATAGATGAGTTGGAGCTATTCCAAAACTAGAGAGAAGTGAGAATTTTAGTAAAGAACTATGCCTTCTGTTTCCACCAGCGACTGTGTTGCTGCACCTCGGGGGCCATACGTGCGAAGAAGAGTCCAGTACGCTGTTTACTGGCGCTCACAGCCAGCACGCATGCCGCCGAGTACTGGAAGTCTAGCAGGTGAGATTCGGGCAGCAGTGCTTTCTGTGGAGTTGTTGAGGGGTCACGATCCTTGTTAACTTTTCGGAGTTAGTCATTTTGGTAATTAATGGTAGTTCTTTGATTTAAAGGACGCAATTTTCGTCTGTGAGCTGTGTTTGTTGTTCTGAGTTCACTTTTCGTTAGACTTTCTGATATGCTCTTCGCCTGACTATTGGCAGTTTTCATTACTCTGCCTTCTTCTTATGTACTGGTGGCGCCGCGTTTTCGCCCCTAGCTGCGATCTACTCCTGTCTTGATTTCCTCAACTTTCAATTTCCTTAATTTCCTTGATAGCACGGCCTTCTCCACATCATTTTGCCAGTGGCACCGTGGGCGACCTCTTTCGTTCTACTGGGCCTGTATCGTCCGTAGTATTCTATTTGGTGTCCTGTCTTCATTTATCCGATTCACATGGCCAAATCACATCAGCTGTTTCTGTTGGATGTCGTCACAAATATGCCTATCCCTTGTCTGATTACACCATTTTTTATCCTATCCATCCTAGTACGGCTTGACCTTCGTCTTAAGTAATCCGTCTCAGTGGCAGGCAATTTACTCATTCCTTTTCGCTAACGTTCCAGGCTGCTGTTCCCTACAAATCTACACTCTGGACTATAGCCTTATAAATTCTTCTTATCTTTTTGTTCCACTGAACAGATTTCATTACACTTATTATAGCTCGTCCTTTATTAAACCTACTAGTGATTTCATCAATGCCTGTGCCCTGTTTATTAAATAATACCCCAAAGTATTTTGCCTTTTTCACTCCTACAATTACTTCTCCATATACCTCCAAATTATTTACTTTTTCCGTTCCAGAAGCCAAATATTCACATTTCTTCATGTACATCTGCAGTTCAGCCTTACTGTATTCCTCTATAAGCTTATCACATAGGTCAGATCATCTTCATCTTCTGCTAGTACAATCTGGTCATATGCCAAACACAGGGTAAGTATCTTGCTGTCCGGAACTGTCACTCCCATAATCTGGCATTTTTTACCAAGCCTGCAGGACTGCTCCCAGATGCAGTTTAAAGACAGTCGGTGAGAGCCCACATCCCTGCCTCAAACCGTTGTTTACCTGGAATTTTAGCTACGCGATCCTAAAATTGACACCAAGATCGGAATTAGACATAATTTGTCTCCTTAAGCCTGAATTCTTAGTTTTCTTGTTAAGGCTATTCCCACATGAATGCATGTTAAGGGGAAATAAATAGCTTCTTTAATACCTGTGCATTTTCATTCATCAGTAAGATGTCTCCCTTAACTAAAATCTAATGTCATCTAGTGGTTGCCCTGTGAATTTCATGCGTGACTATTAAACTGAGATTTAATAACACGTTATCCGTTGCGTGACATTTTTCAGTGCCTTTTAAAAGTAAATTCGTATGATTGCATAGAGAGCTTCACTCCATTTTCCGAACATGGCGCCTTTAATTTTGTATCTCATGGGTATACACTACTATAACCACAGCCACCGCACCCCACAATTGTATATCTGGAGGTGAATAGGAGTAATGTAGCACTTTTATTAATCCATACTATCATCGACCGTCACATTGTAGCTTTGAGACATACAGGCGCACGATCGCTGCGGACAACCACAGGCCAACATTGAAGTGCCAGAACATTATAACGTTATGACCACTACCCACCGCGAGATTAGATGCCATCTGGTGGCACGGGGTCATGGAGATTCGACCGTGGATCAACGGAAACGTGTAGTCTGGTCAGCAGAAATTATACTAGGGGGACTTGGAAAATACGTTTCTCCTGTCGGCTGTGGACAGAGTTGTGTGATATGGGCGTAAGACGACACGGCAGGTGAACAGCTCCTGCGTTACCACGAATCTGGCAATGATTTTCTGTTTCGGACTGTGACGGGGGATGAAACGTGGGTCCACCATTACGTGCCCGAATCGAAGACCACATCCATGAAGTGGAAACATCAGTCATCACCTGTCGGAAAGAAGTTCAAAAGCAGTCCGTCTGCAGCTAAAGTGCTACTCACCGTGTTCTGGGACGCCAAAGGAGTCTTGCTGCTGGACTTTGTGGAGGATGCAACCATCAGTGCTGAGCGGTGCTGTGCCACCCTGTCGAAATTGAAAGAGGTGATTCGGAAATAGCGGCCTACCCTTCTCAGATCTGGAGTTCTGCTGTTAGATGACAATGCGAGACCACACACTGCGACGGCAACGCAAAACCATATTGCAACTCTTCGTTGGGAGCGCCTACACTATCAGCCTTACAGTCCGGATCTCGCACCAAGTGACTACCATTTGTTTCCTGCTTTGAAGAAGACTCTCGGCGCAAGGCGCTTTGGCAGCAATGCTGACGTCAAACAAGCCGTTCAACGCTTCTTCCGTATGCAACGCCCTGATTTTTTCCTGGAAGGCTTTTTGAAGCTTATAAAGCGGTATGACAAATGTCTCAATGTACTTGAAAATTATGTAGAAAAATAAAGATATGTCTTGTCTTTAATGTCTCATTCTATTTTCTTTCCTTTCACACACAACTCTGACCACAGTCGACAGGGGAAACTTATTTTCCAAGTCCCCCACGTATAAGCGGAGTAGAGGCGAATGGGTATCCATTCTTGCGGCAATATGGGAAGTAAATAGGCAGCTCTGCTGATATAAGCGACTTTAACATAGAGCAGAGTGCTATGGCCCGGCGGTGGAAACGATCAGCTAGAAAAGGGCGAAGCTGGTCGACAGTTCGCGTGCTGATATGGTGAACTTCTATGGAAAGTGGCTGAAGGACGGTGAAACCACGAGAATGTAACAACGTGTTGGACGGCGACCTCTCATCACAGAACTTGGACGTCAGGGGCTTGGTTGGTCTGAAAAGCGGGATAGGCGCCAGTCTACGGCGAAAGAGTACAATGCTGGTGCAGGCAATAGTGTTTCTGAGCACAATGTCCAGCGGACACTGTTGAACATCGGGCTCCGTAGCAGACTTCTGTGTGAGCCTATGTTGACTCAACAACATTGTCAGTTACGACTGATAGGGGCACGGGATCATCGAGAGTCGACCGTGGATTAATCGAAACGTGTCGTCTGGTTGGATGAATCACGTCTGCTGTTACACCAGGTCGACGGATGTGTCCGGATTTGCAGTCGTCCAGGCGAACGACTGTTCGAAACAGCCACTTCGCCTCGGACGCAGGCCGCTCGGGACAGTATTCACCTGGTCTTCCACGGGTCCTGCGGCAGTAATCGAAGGCATCATGACAGCTGTGGAGGACGTGAACGTTACAGCGGACCCTTCTCGCTTTATATCCTCCCCAAAGGCGATGGCACCTTCCAGCAGGATAACTGTCAGAATCACAAGGCCAGAATCGTACTACAGTGGTTTGAGGAGTATTATGGTGATTTCGAGATGATGTCTTTGCTAGCAATTTCACCAAATTTTAACCTGTTTGGGCCGCTACCGGGTGCCAGCTCCGCGCCCACAAACTACCTGTCCGTAAATCACGGGCATTGCGTGAGTGTTGACATCTGGTACCACATGCCTTCGGAAACCTACAAAGGACTTGCAGTATCCGAGTTACGCAGTATCGCTGCTCTATTGTGTTCCTAGTGCGGACCATTATGCTATTAAGCAGGTGGTCATAAGGTTTTGGCTCACGAGAGTATAACTCCCAAGACACGTGAGCGCCTCGCGGTGCCGCTCCTTTGCTCGACACCCCTCGGCTCGGCGTTTGATGGATCTCTCGGCGGCGGCGGAGAAACGCCGGTGGCGCGTTGAAGTCGGCTGAAGGCAACTCGTTCGTACTCGGGCGGCGGCGGGCGGCCGGCTCACACTGCGCCAGCAGCGGCAAAGGCCCAGCCGCCATTCACGCCGTTCTTAGAAGTAATTAATACCGCCCCAGCGCCGGCGCAGCCAGACAATCGCACGGGAAATTCATAACGAGTAATTTTGGTTCTGCACTTGACTGGCTTCAAATACAAATTTCTTTAACGCGGGGGGCCTTCAAATGCCTTTGTGCGAACGCAGTACTGGCGATGCCGAGGCAGCCGCCCACCCCCCTCCATATTTCGCCCCCTGTCTCTGTCTCTCTCTCAGTCTCCCCCTCCCCGGCTGCTGGGAGCCACCAACCCTTTTGCCTTCACCACCGCACCCCTGCAGCAAAAGCCTCTCCAGACGCCGAAAGGAGTGGGAGTCCTCCCCCTCCGCCGGCTGTGTCTTCGCCCGCGGTGACGACAGAGAGGGCGCTGTGAACTGTGCCGTGCCGAGCTCTGCAGTACAGTGCGGTGCGGCGCGGCGCCAGCCCGGGGACACAGGGAGGGGGATTTATTGCATCTTTGTCGAGCTGCGAGCTCAAAGCAGCAGCTCTTTAATCACGGGACAAAATGGTTGTCGACAATGGGGCGACGAACAAGGGAGGTGCTGAATGGGAGTGAGCGAGCGAGGCGAGGCGAGTCGGCGAGCGGGCGCAGGCGCCGGCACCGACGTGGCAAGCGGCGATATTTATTTCGCATTATGAATTTAAGGTGGCGCCGGGCGCGCGCGCGCTCGCCAAGGACAATGGGTAATGCGTTTTCCTTAATAGAATTTGCCGCCGTGTGAAATTGAATTGCAGCGTCGCTCCGGCGTGTCGCGGCGCGCACCGCGTCCCGGCGTCCGGCGGCCGCTGCAGTCGCAGGCAGAGCGCGCCTCTGGAATTCCGGTCGCTAGCGAGAAGCACGCATGTCCTCGGGCGAGAATTAAGTGAGCATGCTGGCGAACACAGGCGCTCCTCCTGTGAAACGAATGCGAAGTTACCGGCAGCCCTTCCGTGCTACTGTGCTCGTGTAAGTTTTCGCCTGTTCCTGCAAGACGTAGGAGGCAGCGCTAATTCGCAGCTCCTCAGAAATCGCGGTAGATGCCTCCTGGTATGTGCGAGTGAAATATTCCAGAATGTCAGGCGAGTACGAAATTTTCACACGAAGCTGTCCTATCACATGCAGCGAGGCTTAATTAACTCTAGCGGAGAACAGGTACTGCCGACAGAGGGAACAGCGACCGATAAAAGCAAATTTGTTTTGAACCCGTAAGTCACCTACAACTTTCCTTTATTTGGCACGTTTCACTCGATGGCCGTGAACATCTTCAGAAATTTACCAGCCGCCGGCCAACACCAGTTACACCTTGAAGAAAATGGATACCAATAGCAGTAATTTTATTTAATAATTTTATTTAACTATCAGTTTCGGCGTCTCGTTGGCACCACTTTGAGGCACATACACACGAAACTAAGTAAATCGACTAGTCGTTTGTGTTGTTATAGGAAACACTATATCCAGCTTGTTTCCGTAGACTTCTTCCTGACAGGCGTAAACCCTTTACACCTTTCGGTTCCTGAAGATGGCGCCAATGAGGCACCGAAACTGGTAGCTAAATAAAATTATTAAATAAAGTTTCGGCTGTTGGTATCTATTTTCTTCAAGTCTTCGAACACCCGCCGGCCGGTGTAGCCGAGTGGTTCTAGGCGCTTCAGTCTGGAACCGCGCGACCGCTACGGTCGCAGGTTCGAATCCTGCCTCGGGCATGGATGTGTGTGATGTCCTTAGGTTAATTAGGTTTAAGTAGTTCTAAGTTCTAGGGGACTGATGATCACAGATGTTAAGTCCCACAGTGCTCAGAGCCATTTGAACCATTTTTCGAACACCCGCTGTCCTATTCCACCAGACAAGATGCAATTACAAAATTTCAATTATTTCTGACCGTGTGCAGACGACAGCCGTGGCCAGTAGCTGGTAAATTTCTGAAGACGTTTGCGTCCGACGTGTGGAGCATGTCAAATAAAAGATAACTGGACGATTTATGGCTCCTAAGCAGTTCAAAAATGCTTCAAATGGCTCTGAGCACTATGGGGCTTAACATCTGAGGTCATCAGTCCCCTAGAACTTAAAACTACTGAAACCTATCTAATCTAAGGACATCACACACATCCATGCCCCAAGCAGAAGTCGAACATGCGATCGTAGTGGTCGCGCGGTTCCAGACTGAAGCGCCTGGAACCGCTCGGCCACCCCGGCCGGTCCTAAGCAGATTTACTAATTAACTCTGTCTTACTGCTGAAATCGTTCTTTGCTATACGTCTGCCTTTCGCGTATAACGTACCAAAATCGCAGTGGTGTTCAGCAAGGCGGAAGCTATCTCGAATCGAAGTTAAGCAAAGCCGTTTGCTTGTCGAAAAGTTGACCAGTGACCAGAAGAGAACTCAACGAAGGCCTCCACCAGAAAGCTAAAAATAGCAATTGACTCACTACACATATGCATGCCTGCAAATAATCTTAGGCTCGCTGAACGAAACAATTACAACTAGCAACAAACAACTTGGACCAACTAAACCAATGCAGTTTTGCCATAAACTGTATTTTATGCATAATACAAGTGATGAACACCAGATCTGACATTATCTACAAGTCCCACGATCAAAGATACTGTACTTTGCTAATATGTTTAGCAAAAACTTTGCTTTCTTGCACACTACTGTCTTTTTTGGAGACTAGGCAGTTGCCTAAGGGACTATTTAGAAGAAAACCAGTTCGCAGTAAGCATATATGTATCGAACAAAATACAATTTGTTTCCTTTTAGCCTTTATGATTAAGTTGTTCTGTCAAGACGACATGGTAGAACCCATTCGCATGAAAGACATTCTGTATTAAAGAATACAGTACCTATGGTAGACGAAAAAATTAGTGAAAGATCAATGAGATCAACCGAGACAGCGAACGTGAAAGATGAAGATATGGGTGGATGTGTCATCACTCTTCTGATTGATTTGATGCAGTCCGCCACGAATTCCTCTCAAGTGTCAACCCCTTCATTTCCGAGTAACACTTGCAACCTACATCCTCACTTATTTACTCTACAGTTTTTACCCTCTACCGCTCCCCCTAGTACCTTCGAAGTCATTCTCTGATGTCTTAGTCGATGTCCTACCATCACGTCCCTTTACGTTGTCAGTATTTTCCATATATTCCTTTCCTCATCGAATCTGCAGAGAACCTCCTCATTCCTTACCTTATTGGTCCACTTATTTTTCAACATCTCAAATACTTCGAGTCTCTTCTTTTCCGGTTTTTCCGCAGTCCAAGTTTCACTACTTTACAATGCCGTGCTCCAAACTTACGTGCTCAGAAATTTCTTTCTCAAATTAAGGCATGTGTTTGATACTACTAGACTTGTCTTGGCCAGGAATACCCCTTTTGCCAGTGCTAGTCTAGTCGGCTTTTTATGTCCTCTTGCTCCGTCTGTCTTGGGACTTTTGCTGGCTAGGTAGCAGAATTCCTTAACTTCATCTACTTCGTGATCATCAATCCTCATGTTTAGTTTCTCAATGTTCTCATCTCTGCTGCTTCTCATTACTTTCGTTTTTCTCTAATTTACTCTCAACCCATATTCTGTACTCATTAGACTGTTCACTTCATTCAGTAGATCCTGTAATTCTTCCTCACTTTCACTGACGACAGCAATGTCATTAATGAATCTTATAATTGACATCTTTTCATCTTCAATTTTAATTCAACTATTTAACCCTTCTTTTATTTCCGTCATTGCTGCTTCGATGTATAGATTAAACAGTAGGAGCGAAAGGCAATGTCGCTGCCTTACACCCTTTTTAATTCGAACTCTTCGTTCTTAGTCTTCCACTCTTACGATTTCCACTTCGTTCTTGTACCCATCTCTCCCTAAAGCTTGCCCTTATTTTTCTCAGAATTCCAAACTTCTAACACCATTTTACGTTGTGAACACGTTTTCTAGGTAGACAAATCGTATGAATGTGTCTTGATTTTTCTTTAGTCTTGCTTCCATTATAAAACGCAACGTCACAATTACCTTTGTGGTGCCTTTATCTTTCCTGAAGCCAAACTGATCGTCATCTAACACATCTTCACTTCTCCTGTCCATTTTCCTGTGTATTATTCTTGTCAGCAGCTTGGATACATGAGCTATTAAGTTGATCGTGCGATAATTCTCGCATCTGTCGCATCTTGCAATCTTCAGAATTGTGTGGATGATGTTTTCCGAAAGTCACATGGTATACCTCCAGACTCATACATTCTACACACCAACATGAACAATCGTGTTGTTACCACTTCCCCCAATTATTTTACAAATTTTGATGGAACGTTATTTATCCTTTATGCCTTACTTGATTTTAAGTCGTCCAAAGTTCCTTTATATTCTATTAGCAATACTGGATCCCCTGTTCTTTTTCTCTTCTATCAAACCAGTCCTCCCTTTCATAGAGACCTTCAGGGCTTTCTTTCCAGCTCTCTCCTACTCATTTAACAGTGGAATTCCCGTTGCACTCTTAATGCTACCACCCTTGCTTTTAGTTTCAGTTAAGTTTTTTTTTATCTCTATTTGTTGAGTCAGTCCTTCAGACCATCATTACGTTTTCGACTTCTTCGCATTTGTCATCCAGCCATTTCACCTTAGCTTCCCTGCATTTCCAACTTATTGCATTCCTTAGTTACTTGCATTTCTTTATTCCTCAGTTTCTCTGAATATTTTTGTACTTCTTCTTTCATCGATCTATTGGAGTATTACTTCTACTACCTATAGATTCCACACATTTACCTTATTTGTACCTGTGTTTTTCTTTCCAACTTCCGTGATCATCCGTTCTAGAGATGCTCATTCCTCTTCAGCTGAACTGCTTACTGAGGTATTCCTTATCGCAGTACGTATATCCCCAGAAAACTTCTAGCGTACCTCTTTATTCCTTCAGTATCCCACCTTTTAGCGCATTGATTCATCCTGAGTAGTCTCTTAAAGTTCAGCGTTCTCCTGATCACTACTAAATTGTGATCTGTATCTATATCTACTCCTGGGTATACCTTACCTTCTAGCATATGATTTTGGACTTTGTTCCTGACCACGATGTAATCCAACTGAAATCTTCCCGTGCATATCCTAGCCTTTTCCAAGTATACCTCCTCCTCTTGCGATTCTTAAATTGAGTAGCTATTAGTAGCTGAAATATACTGCAGAAATCGATTAACCTTTCTCGTCTCTCATTCGTTGTACCAAGCCCATATGCTCCCGTACCCTCTATTCTGCTCCTTGCCCTACAACCGTATTTCCATCCATCTTGGCTATTAGATTTACATCTTACTTTACTTACCCAATTAGTTGTTGAATACCTCATATACTTTCCCTATCTCTTCATCTTGAGCTTGCGACGTCGGCATGTATACCTAACTATCGTTGTCGGTATTGATTTGGTGTCTATTCTGATGAGAACAACCCTATCACTGAACTGTTCACAGTATCACACTCTTGCCCTGCCTTCCTATTCATAACGAATGCTACTCCCGTTATTTCATTTTCTGCTGCTGTTGACATTATTCTATACTCATCTGACCAGAAATCTTTGTCTTCTCTTCATTTCACTGATCCCCACTATATCTAGACTGAGCCCTTGCAGTTCCGTTTTCAGATTGTCTAGCTTCCCTTCCATGGCTTTCGTACCACGTTCAAGCCTCCGTTGGTTATTCAATCTTTTTCTCATGGTCACCTCCACCTTGACAGTCCACTCCTGGATCGTGGGGCACTATTCAGGAATCTTTTGCAATGGAGTGATCATCATAACACTTTTCAGTTACAGGCCACATGTCCTGTGGATATGCATTATGTGTCTTTAATGCAGTAGTTTCCGTCGCTTTTTGCATCTTCCTTCCGTTGCTCATCCCTGATTTTTCCGTTTTTATGGGCAATTTCGCACACCAAAGGCAAGAGAGTGCCCTGAACCTCTGTTCGCACCTCAGCCCTCTTTGACAAAGCCGTTGGATGAATGAGGGGTGACTTTTTACGACGGAAGTCTTAGGGCGTCACTGCCGATGGGAATACCTTGTACTAATAGAGACTCTACGCCATAGGCAAGGGAGATTGTGACATACCCAACTGGAGTTGTTAATTAAAAATTTGCTCTGTTACGTTTTGGATTCTGAATTTTGTAAACTTATTTGCTATTCGAATGTCCTCTTGTGTGGTCCATTGCATTTTACCAGTTACCTAACGAGTAGTGACATAGTCGCAAAAGTAAGACCAGAAATGCTATCCACTTCCACAAGTATTTATCTGCATCAGTGAATATAATAATTTGGTATTTAAAATTTTTCCATACGAGGGGAAAATTGTAATAACCAGCGCGAAAATAATTACATATTTATTTATTTATTTTTGTTTATTTGCAGGTACGCCTGTATGTCTGCAATCCTCGTATACATCGATATCCCCGCGCCACAGTACGGAAACAAGACGCTAGAGATGCTAAGGAAAATTATGCGCCCCAATAATGGAGTATCATACAGAAACTGAACTTTGAAAGCAGCAGTTGCAGCTGTGCCATGTAAACACAGACGCCGAACAAATAATCTGGGTTTGTGAGACACGGCTGTGTTTTTTACACTGTTGCAGTAAACGATTTACGTACGCTACTTCTTTTTAAAGATGGACTCTAACCTTTTGTTTAGCGACTCTATTGGCGTGCTACGGTTCCTTCCGGTGGGTGTGTTGGTGGGGGTGGGGGCTTTTGGGGGGAGGGGTTAGTATGCCCCAGTGATGCACGTGTGTACCTTTTGTTATTTCTCTGTGAGAGACTGAATTTCTACGTCATAGATCTATTTTCTTTGCTAGTAGGAGAGTACCATCACTACCCACATGTTCAACTACTAATTAAATAAGTGGTCATATAAACATTATTTCACGAGGTAATGAAATAACAGATGTATAAACAGGCAGAATACAGAGCTGCGTCCGGCAACGCCTATGTAAGACAAGTGTCTGGTGCAATTGTTAGATCGGTTATTGTTGCTATAATGGCAGGTTATCAAGATGTGAGTGAGTTTGAACGTGGTGTTATAGTCGTCCCACGAGGGATAGGACACAGCATTTCAGAGGTAGCGATGAAGTGGGGATTTTGCCGTACGACTATTTCACGAGTGTACCGTGCATATCAGGAGTCCGGTATAACATCAAATCTCCGTCATCGCTGCGGCCGGAAAAGATTACGCAAGAACGGGGTCAGCAACGACTGGAGAGAATCGTTCACTGTGACAGAAGTGCAACTCTTCCGAAAATTGTTGCAGAATTCAATGCTGGTCCGTCAGGAAGTGTCAGCGTGCGAACCGTTCAACGAGAAATCATTGATTTGGGCTTTCGGAGCAGAAGGCCCAGTCGTGTATACTTGATGGCTGCACGACACAAAGCTTTAGGCCTTACCTGGGTCCATCAACACCGACACTGCACTGTTGATGACTGGATAATGTTGTGTGGTCGGACTTGTTTCAAACTGTATCAAGCGGGTGGACTTGTACGGGTATGGAGACAATCTCATGAATCCATGAACCCTACATGTCAGCAGGGCACTCTTCGAGCAGGTGGAGGCTCTGTAACGGTGTGGGGCGTGTGCAGTTGGAGAGATAAGGGACCCCTGATACGTCTAGATACGACTCTGACAGGTGACACGTAAATAAGCATCCTGTCTGATCACCTGACTCATTCATGTCCGTTGTTCATTCTGACGGACTTGGGCAATTACAGCAGGATAATGCAGCGTCCCACACGTCCAGAGTTGCTACAGAATGGCTCCAGGAACATTCTTTTGAGTTTAAACACTTCCGCTGACCACCAAACTCCCCGGACATATTTGGGATGCCTTGCAACCCCCTTCCCCCCTCCTTCCCGTACTCTTACGGATTTATGGACAGCTCTGTAGGATTCATGGTGTCAGTTCTCTCCAGCACTACTTCAGACATTAGTCGAGTCCCTGCCACGACGTGTTGTGCACTTCTGCGTGCTCGCGGAGGCCGTACACGATGTTAGGCAGGTGTACCAGTTTCTCTGGCTCTTCAGTGCATATGTCATCCATTGCGGAGGCAAAGCGAAGCGTTGGGAAGGTCTAGAGGCTTGGTAAAGGAGTACTGCCACACGAAACTGAAGGTGAGACGCAGTTTAGGAGTACTACGAGACAAAACTAAAGGTAAGACGCAGTTTTTGTGGACAGACACTTCTGCAACAGTCAGTTGGACTTGTCTCAAGCCCAGAGGGTGGTAGAAGCAAAAGTATTCCCTCCAGAAAAATTCATTTCGATGGAGATAACACGATCGTAAACTTATTTGAAGCAGTGTGACGAGAGGGTGGTACTGGAGGAACAAGTGCAGGAAATAGTAATATCAAAATTGTATGTATTAGGAAAGCTGACGTGTCTGTTGTCGCAGGTCCTTGTTCGAGGCAGAACACGACATGTGTTCATTGAAGATGGACCTCTTGCTAATGGCACTTCCGGTGACCCATAAGCTTTTTGGTAGTTCATCTAATGTCTGCAAAGCCGAAAGATGAAAAGTTGCATAGCAGAAGGCTTTGCCTGATGCGACAGTAAAGGTTTCGCGAAACCTGGCTCATGGCGCTTTTAGATTTGTATTTTTTTCGTTGCTGTTATACACCATCTCAGTAGGAGGACGTAGCCCTCGACAATATAGTGAGTTGGACTGTCTGTTGTGGTTGTTCTAAACATGCGTACTTGAATGTATTTCAGTTGCTTATAAAGACACGTGATTTGAGAATGGACACAGTTTCCGAAACTATTTACCATCAATAAATAAAGGGTACTTCTTAATGCAGCTTACGACGGAATTACAACTATTTACTTCAATACAATAAGTTTTTACTGGATTAGTGTGTCACTTATTTGATGGTGTTCAGACGACTACTGGAGTTGCTTTTGGTAATGCAAAGAGTAGCTCCGTCACCCCAGTTGGAGCGGAGGGTGAAAGACCAGGTAAGGGTAGGTAACTGCGGAAGTCGTGCGAATCAACCACGTGTGAAGTGAACCAGCAGATAGGTCTCTGTTATCATTCGATCACACACCCCTGTCATTCCGCACTTATGGGTGTAGCCAGTTCATTTTGAAAGACGTTGAGGAGTTGTTCTGTCGCCTGTCTGGTATACATTACAAATCGATGCACTAATTATTAATGGGCGTGGAGGAATGATGTTACAAACCTTCACTTGCAGAGAAGCCATATCCATGTTTCCTGTGATTTTCAGCTTTGTCAAGATAAGTTCGTAATTTCGGACTACGTGTAGTACGAGTTCTTTGTGTGAGTCGGGTGTGGAACGCAGCTGAAGCGTATGGAACGGTTGACAGTAGGGTCTACACCCATGCATCCACATTTCTTTGAACCTGTAGACAACTAAAACGTAGTTTAGGTCTCTGAAGACAGCTGAAGTAGACCCAAGTAAACTTTTCTTTGAGCGTGTAGACAAAGCAATAAAAAACTTAGTATGCGTTTTCTCATTAATGAATGCTTACAATAATTTTTTGGGTTTATGGGCAGTTATGTAGGTTTGTAGACAGATCTGTAGGGTTATTATCATTATTGTAGTCTACTGCGTTTATAATTTCTTAATGTAGATATAGATGTTCTTTTAAGTAATCGTTGATCTATGGAGACAGTAAAAACATATGCCTTGCATGGATTGTCTCTACAAAGTATAACGTGTTTACAATACGGTGCAATGAAAACTTACAAAACTGCAGGACTTAATTTTCCAATTGATTATTCTGTTTAGTCTCCTCTCTGTTCATAGCAAGGCTAATTCAGTGGTTAACTTAGATATTAAATTTTACATAACCGTTGATTTGGCTAGAACAGCCAGCTGATTTAATTACTATTTTTAAGCAGATTAGTTTAACTGGACAGCTCCTGACAGAATTTCTTCAGATGCTGATCTGATTTTGTCCAGTACAAATGGTTTTGTTTTTATTCATATTTTACACGACGCGTTTCGGGAAATAATTCCCATTTTCAAGTGCGTTTTTCTGTGTACTAGCCCATTTTTGTGGAATGTTTTTGCTGTGTGAGGTTCTGCTTTTCTTTTGCCGACTTTACTGCATTACATAAATTTTTAGTTAGTTATCGGTTTTCAATTATGATTTTTTATATATATTGCGTCGAAGTCAACAAAATAAAGCAGAAGAAATATTATGTAAAAAATGGGGTAGAACACAGAGAAAATACACTTGAAAGTGGGGATCATTTGCCAGAACTTTTCTTGTAAAATGTGAAGAAAAGAAAATCGTGAGTAACAGTAGAAAAGTTATTTGGAAACAAATCTATGCAGGCGTTAAGTTCAATCACTATTCTTTATAGCTAACTTAGCAACTAATGCAAGCATTGTCTAGCTAATAATTTTCCGTTAGTAAATTTCTAGACTCTCACTCACTCTCTTCCTCTCTGTTTGTGTGTGTGTGTGTGTGTGTGTGTGTGTGTGTGTGTGTGTGTGTGAGAGAGAGAGAGAGAGAGAGAGAGAGAGAGAGAGAGAGAAGTGTACGAGTTCTGCACAAGATAAAAATGGCGGAAACAAAGAAGCTGACACCTTCTGTGACGAAATACACCTTCCGTTCAAAAAGTGTTCCCGAACGTTTTGTGCATTAACGAGCTCCTGTTCCCAGCGATGAATCGCTACAAACGCAAGAAGTGTCGTCAGTGGTGGCGGGCTGCGTTGACAGCGCCCTGCGAGAAAAGCGCTGTTTGGCGCGAGGCTCAGTTGTGCTCCAAGACGCGCCACACACTTGGCAAACACACTCGCGCTCCCCCTGCGAAGAAAACACCCCGCACTGGTGCCACTCTTTGTGGTCCAGAAAAAGCAAATCCCCGGGCGAATGTAAAGTCAACTATTTCTCAAATCAATTTCCATATCATTTTCGGGGCTCGCGGCGCCTGAGGCCCGCGGATAAAACGGGGCGGCTTTCACATGCAGATGTGCCTCCTCCGCAGGCGACCACAATGGCGGCTGCGGGCGCCAGACACTGCGCGACGCCTCACGTCACCAGCAGCCGGCAAATCCCGGGCCGGCGCGGCCTGTGTCTGCCCGCCGCTCGCTCCCCAGTTCTTACTGGGTCATCGGCAGGTCTCACGAGCAAGTGCTGTCTCCGCCAGCAGTTTGTCAACCGATTAAGTCTATACTTTTATACAGGGTGTCTCACCTAGCTCTGACACCTCAAATGTCTCTGGAACAACGATAGATATTCGAAAACGGTTTTCACCAGCAGGAACGTACGGAAGGGGCTTAGGAAACAAAATAATATGCGAAATTTTAAAACGTAAACAAATACTATTTTCAACACAAACTTGTGTATTTTTAAATGGAAACCCCCCTATTATTTCGTATGCAATCAATACCATGAAAAATCATAAAAATCATGGTGTTGGTTGCATCGCAATACGTCAGTTACATCCCGAGAAGTTGCGAAGCGAAGTTGATGCTTGAAATAAATGAAGCGCTCAGCTGGCGCACGTCCTGAGACTCAATCAGACACCTCAAGCTGCCTGTGACATGGGCTCAAACAATGTGAAGGTATGCACAATCCACAAAAATAAACAAGTAACACGTCCAACGCAAAGTTACGTTTTTCAAATTGTAAATGAACGTTTATTCTGGCGATATGATACCTAGAGCTACAATTAGAGATACCACACTTGAATTCACTTTGCTAAACACGTTTACTAGTGCCCTGTCGCTACAGAAATTGTATTGTTGTGCATTACATCCAGCATAGAAAATACACGCACGCCTTGACCAATGAAACTGTGTCACATCAGCCGGCCGGGGTGGCCGAGCGGTTCTAGGTGCTACAGTGTGGAACCGCGCGACCGCTGCGGTCGCAGGTTCGAATCCTGCCTCGGGCATGGATGTGTGTGATGCCCTTAGGTTAGTTAGGTTTAAATAGTTCTAAGTTCTAGGGGACTGATGACCTCAGAAGTTAAGTCCCATGGTGCTCAGAGCCATTTTCTGTGTCACGTCAACATATGTTCCAGTTGCCCTCCGTTTATATCAATACACGTTTGCAGATGGGAAACGAGAGACCGCTGCACAGATTGTAGAGTTTCTACAGATATTGCCGCACACGCCGCAGTAATACGATGTTGCGTATCCTCTACTGTTGTCCGGGTTCTTGATACACTCTGTCTCTCAATGCGCTCCGGAGAAAGAAGTCTAATGGCGTCAAGTCGGGGGATCGTGCTGGCCATCGGACAATACCTCCCCGCTCCATCCACCTATTTGGAAATGTCGCATCTAGAACATCTCTGGTAACTTTTGCATTGTGCGCGGGACATCCATCACGTTGGAACCACATTGATAGACGAGTTTCCAATCCTAGATCCTCCATGAGGAGCGCTAGTGTTTGTTGAGGAAATGATGAATATCGCTGTCCATTCAGTGTTCCACGGTAAAAATGGGGACCTACAATACAGTTATTATACCGCACCAAACATTGACTTTCCACAGTCGTTGATGAGCAACTTGGCGAATCCAGTGGGGATTTCGCACGGACCAGTAGTGCATGCTCCGCAGGTTCACATTACCATGATTTGTAAATGAAGCCTCGTCCGTAAACAACGTATTGCTTAGGAATATTGGATTACCTTGCAACTGCTGAAGTGCAAAACGACAGAATGCAATACGGAATTCAAAGTCATTCCCCTACAGTTCTTGGTGCAGTGAGATATGGAATGGATGAAACCGATGTCGAGGCACGATGCTGCACACACTACTGTGGCTTATTCCTACACCTCGTGCAATTCCTCGTACACCCACCTGAGGATTGTGCGCTACAGCAGCAGAACAGCAATTTCGTTTCCATTGCAAGTCGCTGCCGTTGTTCGTCGACGTTTTGAGGGAGCCCAGCTTCCTGTTTCCGTAAGTGTCTTGCAGATCTTGCCAATGGTTCGACGTGACGCACACCGCCGACCCGGGTAGAGTTCAGCATACAGTGTCACAGCTGCGGTTGCATTTCTGTTACATTCGCCATAAATTAAAATAATATCTAGTTTTTTTTTTTTCATTACTGAAGGTCGGCATATCGACTAGATGACTGCAAATATAACAAGCCACAAGAAAACGGGTTTTAATGTGACAACGTATGTGAATTATGTTACAGTATGAGAGCAGTTCAGCAGACTAGATTAGGAAAAACTTGTATACTGAAGGTAGAGCGTGCCGTTGTGATATTGCTAAGTTTACGGCAGTGATACAGGCGCCAGTGCAGGAAACCCCTGCTCTGAGCACAGTACCACATGCGATGTATTATGTCAGGAACTGTGATGCCGTTACTATACTTTACAAGCTCCATATTTTAAAACTTATGGGGTTTAGAAACGTGAAACCAAGTGTGTGACTACTAATTGTACCTCTAGTTGTCATTTCGCAATAATAAACATTATCTATCTCTCTTTAGGAGTACCATTAATGAAATATGCACCAATGATGTGTTGTCATACAATACCACACCATGCATTAACACTCTACTGATGTTGTACGTCATTGAGGTGGCAGGGTTAGTTGAGACACCCTGTGTATACGGGGTAGTCAGAAACAGAGTGAAAAGATTGTGAGGGTGTTGCAGGGAAGGTTGTGCTCAGAAGTAACTGTTAAGAAAAGAGTTTGACATGATGTACTGTTTCCGAGTTATGTAGCATTGGACTTAGCCAATCAGGTCGTCGCGAGCGTAGACTGAAGCAGCTTTCCAGGGAGTGTTGACAAACTTGATCTTCTTTTGGTTTCCCCAAAACGAACACCTAGCTTAAATTTATGACTTCCAAAAAAGGATCATTTTAACTGTCAGTGAGCATTTGCACAGGTGGTAAATCATGGATCCACAGATGTCTGCACATTACTGCTTTTTAGCACGTGCAAGTTCTTGAATTCGTGCGCGCAACGGCCGCATTGGCTAACTTCAGTGCTAAATAACTCGGAAACGGCGCTAAGTATTGAATTTGTTTCAACAGTTATTTCATAGCACAGCCGCCCTTGCGACACTCTTACAAGCTGACCGCCCGGTTCATATACAGGGTGATTCTTATCAACGTTTAAAAACCCTGAGATAAGTAATTTAATATAAGACACATGGAGCCGCAAATGATGGGAAATACCAAAAATGTGGATGACAAATGTATTTCCAGAAATTTATGGCCCCATGTGTCTTATTTTACATTACTTTTCTCAGCGTCATCTACATCCCTCTGGTTTGTTTATACCTTAATGTGAATCACTCTGTGTATGACAGCGAGTAAAAGGTTTCCGTTTACAGGCGTTGGTGCTGCATGTATGAAACCCAGAGGTTAAATGCCCTCGGTATAATCGCCCGCATCTCGATCACCTTCTCTCCTACATATGGAAGGCGTCGTACACCATCAGCGTGTCCATCCCTGACGATGTCTCTCAAGGACCGCCCTGTGACGTAGATGATGTCTTCTGTTGTGCTGTAGCTCGTGTCACGAAGTGTTCCTTCAGCTTGACGGTCGTAACCGCACGGACTCATGTCGGATGAGTATGGTGGATGTTCCAGTATCTCCCATCGCCACGTAAGCAGGAGCTCCTGCACTATTTTCGCCACCGTACGATATAGCAATGATGTGTCAGCACACGCCTCGGCAGTCCCTGAAAACATTTTTGCGTGCTCCAGCCACGTGCCCCTTCAATTTTGATCCATGCACATTGTTTGTGTTCCCTAAACTTACTGTTAGGTCACTTGAACTGGCCTTCGGCACGTTCCCACAGTACACAGTACAACACTTTCCTACATAGCTGTCGCCGCCCAGTGTGGTTCTTCAGCTGACCTGCTATCAGCTATAGACAGTGTGCTTGCTATTTGACTCACATCCTTCATGTTACGGCAGTGTTGCCATTGCTTTTTACCTGGAATTCGTAAAACGATTTGCACTGTAGTGCAATAGTCCAATAGGAGTTACGTAGATTACGCAGCCGTTTCTTTATTCTGGAATTGTATTTGAATCTTAATTGCTTGTGAGATGCTCGTCTTGTACACCGTGCAAGAAGGAGAAACGTCTCTCAAGTGTCAGATACTGCTAACGGCAGCTTTATGGGCTATCGAGACAGCATTATATTGTTCCGCAATATTGTTTCTCGCTTTGGTTTGGATAGCACAATGGTCTTGCGAAAATGGAATCTATGGGTTCAGGAGTGACATACGCAACATCACGGAAGAGTCAGTGGCCTCACGCGACTAGCGCCCGAGAGGAAAGACATATTGTTTTGGAGTATTGTTAAGTCGTGTCTCTTATCTTGAGTCACGAAATGGGCTTGTTTTCAGCAAGACAACTATCTAGATGGGCAGTGCAAAGACCTCTGGAGCAACTAAGATGGTCATCACGGAAATCATTGTTGCGGCTTCCCCTGACGCTGCAGGGGAGAGAGGCACGCCCAAGCGCTGTGGCCAACTATAACACTGGAATCAGGAGTAGCGTCATCTCGTCTCCTCAGATGAGTCCCTGATATCCGTACAACATCATAATCTATCCATGAGTGGCAGCTCTGGGAAAAGAACGTTGTCAGATCGCATTTATTACCGCCATACAGGCTCAGTATCTTGCTAGACAGTAGAGCTGTGCCATTGTGCACACATCTCGATCACCTCTAGATCGCATAGCTGGTGATTTAGACAGCAGGCTTCACTTTTCTATGGGAACGTTATCTAAGAGGCAGTGACCTGTGTTCAATGGCTCTGTTACGTTATGTTTCAACAAGATAACGCAATACCGCATCTAATCCGGACCTGCTTCGAAACAGAAGGTTTCGACTGTTCCCCTAGCAAACACTTCCTCTACTTGAAACATCGATGGTTGAAGAAGTCTGGCACTGAGTCGAGTCGAACTGAACTTGGATGATGTATCTATATTTGTCATCCAAGCTCATTTCGACTCGATACCCAGATGGCTTAGATTCGTTGTTGCAGCCAGTGGTGATAGTTATGCATACTAAATTTCATACGCAGTTCACCCCGCATCATCAACAAATTTTCTCATCTACTCTTTCTGTGCTACTGTATAGGCACGAGAAGTAAAAATATCCATTCCTGGTGCTGAAAATATTTTTAGAATCTAGAAAATCTCAAAAGTATTCATTTAACGTTAAATGTCTTGAGAGGCACCCACATGCCTTGTTCATACTGTGGCATCAAGCAGTCAGGCCTGCAAGATAAGTGGTCTGCCAAACGAGTGGATTCGTTCTTATTTATCGAGTAACATGAGCTCTAGTACTCACAATTAAGTTACAAATTATTCTGCTGTTTGAATATTATGTAACAGAAACGGAAACGCACACCTGACTATTAGTAATTTACACAACTCTGACTGTTCACTACGGCCTGGCAATACCACATTTTCTTTCTTATTTAACGGCTTTGATCAACACGTGGCCATCGCACTGAATATGAATGGCGCGCATCATTATAAATTCTGGGTATCATGACAACATACTGCTCGAAGGAAAAGGCCACCAATCTTTTTCTTTTCACTATTTTAGTTATTTCGCTAAATTCTATAACCTAATCACACAAATTCTATAACCTACAACAATAACACATGGGAAATTCCGCCCAGTGGGCATGGCTTTACATTGGTGATTCTCTATCTTATGGTATGGTAATTATCTAACACTACAGTGCACTTTCTGGATAGGATGGTGGATCTTTTGGTATATCTCACACTTCGACTCTCACAACCACCATTATGAAACGAAACTCCAGACCGAGCAGCACAAAAAGGAACATGCATAACCCACTGCCTCTGAACCTATCTTGCTACTCTCTCATGCAAACCACACATACTTAAATTACATGAAACACACCACACTGGCAACATGGAATACAACATAAGGAATAGTCACAACGTTATAATCACATCACTTTCAGCTTTCCCACTTCAATTAGTATTCATCCCAGTTTCACATGACACTGCCCCGTTTCGTAGCTTTTATTTCCTACTATGAACTCTGGAAGATATTTGCACGTCTTCCTGTGCAATGCAAGCCGAGTGGCGTTGCTGGATAGACGGCTGACTCACCTTTGGCTGGGTGTTGTGTGCTGTCCTTAGGTTAGTTAGGTTTAAGTAGTTCTAAGTTATAGGGGACTGATGACCGTAGCAGTTAAGTCCCATAGTGCTCAGAGCCATTTGAACCATTTGACTCACCTTGCTTCACTCACAGAGTATTATAGTTTGAAACAAGCGTCACACGGGAACATAACTCGCAAAGTAATATTAAGAACATATGGGTCACACACGCGAGTCCTCAACTGATACCATGGACGAGGACTTCTCTTTATCCTTTGTCTCACACGCAGATTGAGACTCACACAGTACTCACCACGTGGAAGTACTCGTCTCTAATTTCAAGTGCTGCACACGTCATTTCTTAAATATTTCCAACTTATAGTACACACGCCAGTAATTCAGCTTAACTTAAGCACTCGGAAGTATTTCAACTTATTGCTACACGTGGTTTCATTGTGACCGTAGGTCACTTCCGAAGATTACTATGATCCCCTTAATATTACCTGCCTGACATTTAATTCTCCCCACAAAAGTTCCTGAAATAGAGAAATTATTATCCCAAACTACTCTTAAGTATTTCACATGCATACCATGTCTCCACTCTTTTGTCTTTACGGAGCACACCTAAGACAGGTCTTACCAACACAAGATCCAGCGCGAGAATGCTGAAACATGGTGGCCATTCTTCAGGTCATCTCGCACCTCTGACGAAGTGGGTGAGCACCTTGCTACCGTATTGGTCAGCCACATTTCAGGCGCTCAAAGCTCCAGAAAATTTCATCTCTTTGGTTCCACCAAAGGTGACCGAAGGACCGTCTCAAAGATGATCATATATTGCACATTCACTATATGTGATTAGCAGACGACCATACAATCATTCATTTCACAGATCTCACCAAATTGGGTGTAGGGATTTATTTTGTGGGAGTACACATGTGATCAGTTAAATAAATAAATTGTCATTCTTTGCTACACTGGTATCCAGCTTTGGTGAATTAAGTGAAATTGAGTTATTATTACAAAAAATATGTTGTTCTGACAAGAATAACGAAGACTGTCGTACCTATTTTCAATATCGGGCGGTTTTGTACCCTTTCAATCTGTTTGAGGACAGAAGCGTAATCTGAGTTTATAATCAGATATATCCTCTAATGTACTTGACATGTTCTCGTAAGTTTGGCAATGAAGGTATATTTATTGATGTATGCTAATAAGAAATATAGCACGAATTTCAGAGTTGTATATTCTGCTTACGTAACCTGTTAACATGGTGGCGAAACTGATCCGTAAATGTGCAAGCAACCTTTTAACAGCCATAACAGTCGTATATGATCGGGTTCAATGGTGGCCTACAGCGCTCTGGAGATTTCGTTTAATGTTTCTCTTGGTTGAAAGTACCATGGTAATGTGTAATTACCCCCTTCGTTACAAAATACAGGATAGTTATTACATGTTTTCTCTCGCGCATGATGGACCATCTTGTTCAAAACATGGATTAGACAGGGAAGAAAATTACACGCACGAACAGTAATGGAAATAATTGTAGAGTACAAAAAATAAAAAAGAATCAATCCCCACGTATGACCACACTGCTCGTCAGCATCATAAAATAAAGAAACCACTCTCGAAACCACTTTTGAATAAAAAAGAATAACCCCTTTCTGTTTTATATAGAATATCTCATTAATTTTAGGACCGTAGTCACGGGGAAACTAGGAACAATACACTAATCCTCTCTCCTCTTAGTGAACCACACGTAGTGCGGACATTCCTAACACAGGAGAGTCTCATAAATAAAGAGATAACAGTCTCATGCAATGCAAGAGAAGAGTTATTTACGAACCACACGCAGTTATACCTACAGATGAAACAAATATTGTTCCATAAGGTACCTTCCAACGCAGCATATATAATCCCAGGCACTACCACAAAGGAAAGCCGTTCTGATACGAGCAAGATACTACTAATGATGCTACATAATTATGCGAAAAAGCATATGGGAAAACGAAGAAAAAGCTGTAAGGACCATCATAGCATCCATAGCATTCTTGCCATGTACAAGCACAACCACAGCCTATGCAATTGCATTCTTCGACTGGCACCAGAGAGCGACTGCTAGCCCCACGCTTCATAGCGTGGGGCTAGCCACACATAACTCTGCCACACAGCAGCTTACAGTTTTTGCACGGCCACTATCAGTAGTCCAGTTAAAAAAAAATGATTCAAATGGCTCTGAGCACTATGGGACCTAACATCTGAGGTCATCAGTCCCCTAGAACTTAGACCTACTTAAACCCAACTAACCTAAGGACATCACACACATCCATGCCCCAGGCAGGATTCGAACCTGCGACCGCAGCGGTCGCGCGGTTCCAAACTGAAGCGTCTAGAACCGCTCGGCCACACCGGCCGGCAGTCCAGTTCCTTTAGATAGCTCAAACAGAGAGAGAGAGAAAGAGAGACAGTGTTCATTTCTTGATCCAGCCATCTACCTTAGGTGTTACCGTGCCTTCCTAAATAGCTTCAAGCGAATGCTGGGATGCTATACCTTCGGATACGGCGCAATTACCCGTCCTTCACCAATCTTTGCGGAATGTACTGTCACTGGTGGCAGACTCAAGGCTGTCTGGAGGTCGCTTTGCCAGCCCCCAGCATAGGCCGGCCGCTCTTGGTCTGGTATACTGATTCGTAGGCACTTTCCGTAAAGCAGATCAGTTACGAAGGAGGCTTGACGGCGGTGTGACTGATTCACTCGCCGCCCTAAGAGGACTCTGTTCCTCCCTGGTCACAGCATGCATTGCCCCATCAAACGGGCAGCAGTGACGGTTGCCGCGACGTCTGACGTCGTGATATACGCTGATCCTGGCCTGCCGATTTGGTAGGCCCTCTATTCTATCAGGGAATCTCGTGCCTTGAACCGGAATGGTTTTGGAGGACCTATGGGATACCCATTAGTGTCAGCTTCCATCCTGGACTCCAGCGTTAGTTATCAGTAATTACGGAACTGTGTCATTACGGCAGGCAGCGAGAGTGAGACTGACACGTAGAGACGTGCAGACTCGAAAAATGGTTCAAATGGCTGTAAGCACTATGGGACTTTACATCTGAGGTCATCAGTCCCCTAGACTTAGAACTACTTAAACCTAACTAACCTGAGGCCATCACACACATCCATGCTCGAGGCAGGATTCGAACCTGTGACCGTGGCAGCAGCGCGGTTCCGGACTGAAGCGCCTAGAACCGCTCGGTCACAGTGGGTGGCTACACAGACTCGTTCACCCTTGGAAACTAGTTCACTGGTGATCGCTATTTTTAGGGAACCGTTCATTTTTACTCATTCGTCATTCATTTGTGCGTGGTATATGGTTCTTATAAAAAACTGAAAATTAGTGGCACAGGTGACTGAAAGATGGAAGGAGCCGAGAGGGGGCACTTGCCTCTACCCTGGAGTACAGACTTTTTACTCATTACAGAATTCTCACACAATTGTAGAAGTAATTTCCGTGATTCTGAAAAACCTCTAAACCTCTCGTTTAGCCAACTGTAGCGTTATGTGGCTGATCGCACTGAAATAATATAAGGTAGAGCACGGAACACTGGCCCGAGTACAGATTGCTCGCCAGTTACGCAATTTGTTGGCCTCTAAGATCAGAATAGATAAACAAGTAATAATTAGGCAGTAAAGAAATAACAAATAAGCTAATGCAAACAACAACTTCGAGACAATAGATGACGATTGGTGGGCGACAGTGAGCAGTCTGCTACTCGGGCAGATTTTTTGTGCGCCACACTGTACCAGCGAAATAATATTGTAGAAGTTACCACATTCTCTTTACAAAATATGAGACCAGACACTAGATTATGGAGCGCTGGCTTCATTCGATTGTAAGTCGGTCTGCCTTCCATGACGATGACCAAGTTGTTTTACCTCGGATAAAAAGAAAAAAAAGGCGGAAAATGGCCACTCATGTGTGCTGTGCCGACATCCTTTGCATGTGTAATAACAAAAAAAAACTTGAATTTTTGTAAGTATGTGTTCTGCTGTTAATCCAAATAATAAAGTAAGCTGATATGCCCTTTTGTTACCTGATTAGATATATGTATTAGGTATGACGTAATTTATATATAATTTACGTAATTATAAAGTATATTTTAATGACCGGCCGCGGGCGGTGAATGGAATCTGAAAAGAACCTGAAGTTCTGAGTTCAAGAAAGGTTTTTAATCAGATCTAGAATGGGTGAGCGCAGCGAACAAAACGGATAACTCGATACTGATTACTGAATTAACTAGGCGCAGTCGGCAGTGGAACTGCAACGAGTGGCTAAGCGAGGAAGGACGAGTTCGGCCGAGGCAGGGCGAGACAGAGACGGGAAAAGGGCCGACGCTGGAACGAGACTGGCCGACGTGCCGTTTCGGGAACGAGACGGACAGTTTTCCGTTCCAGGGAACTATAAGTAGAAAGTCGCGACCGAAGTGAACTATGAAAGACCGTTCCTTAGAAATCGGTCCTCGCTCCTTCCGTTCATTTTGGTGAACCATTCCTTTGGACCCTTTAGTTCGCGAACGACCCAACTCTACTGGCACAGAGTGACAATACTGGAACTATCTCACACAGGACGTTACAATACAATAATCAGACAATCGAGTACGAACGACATGGATGCCATCGATCCTACTGATAGACTGCCTCTAAGCTACTATTTCTATTGAACTGAGGAGTGGCTTTGCTGTACGACGTCATTTATAACGACCGAATTGGTTCGGTTTGCTACGAATTCTCAGCAGTCTCTAGCTCTGCTGCATTAGCGTAAAGGGGCTTGTTTCCTGCTCCGTCAGGTCCCCTACGTCCTACCGAGTGGATTATACTTAATGTTACCAGAGCATCAAAAGCAGTTCGATATGCACTTGTCTTACACTATCCCACTGAGCTAACTCGCACTGCCACACAGAAGTATCGATGTCACACTCTTGGTGAACAACTGAATTTTCGGAACGTTTACGTCTTGCGGCTGGTTTGCATTCATGTACCCCTGTACTTAAGCAGTTCTGGGCTGTGGGGACTTCTTTATTCTCCTTTTCCCGTTCTGTCACAGTAAATACCACTGGTAAGTTTTCATGACGATCTGCATCCCAATCAGTGCCTGTTCTATTTACAGATTTATATTTAGAGTGCACTCATTTCAGTTTGCACTCTTTATTGGTTTGAACTCATCTGACGAAGAAATCCTTACCATCCCAAACAGGGTCATGTTTGAATAAATTCATAAATCTCTCTCTCTCTCTCTCTCTCTCTCTCTCTCTCTCTCTCTCTCTGTCTATTCGCAGTATCTTGAATTTCGAATTCGGAGTGATCTATCGTTACATAAAACCATTAAAAGTCTGCAGATATTCTCTAACGCCTGGCTTGGCTTGAAGTAATCCCTTTTGCGAAGCATTCAGCTCAGGTGAAGAAGGCTGGGAAGCACTAATTATCCATCACACTGGACCAGTTTGCCGGAGGAGGCAGCGTGTTCTCTGAGGAAGGCGCGCCTGCTTTAGACTGCGCCAGCGACCACCAGTCGGCCTTCGAGTTTCGGCAGAGTAGATGCGATAGCGGCAAAGCAAAGTCCAAGAGTGGCCCTAATTAGTTCACGCTGCCAACTGTGGGCAGGATCAAGTTGGTGGGCGTCGTTATGCTCGCAGCAATAGTTGCCGACGCAGCTCCACCCGTAATGAACACAAAGGTTCATTGCAGCACTGAGATCACCGGAGAATAGTGTGCAAAAGCGTTGAAACTTACGCCAGTCGTCTACTGATAAGTGCAAACTTGTAGGCAATTTAACCCAGCTTTTAATAAAATAATCACTTCTAAAACTAATCGTGCTGTAAAAAGACCTACGCAGTTTGAATTCCAATTCTGGAAATGATATACATTAGTATGATTATACTACACAAAGAAAAATAGAGATTTAACTTATATCCCGCGTATTTCGTGATGGTAACCTTTCCATTCATTCTGATATCCCCTGTCTGACAGTAAACGTTGCGATTACACTGAACTAAGTGCATTGTAAATATCGTCATAGTATTTGGGCTTCGAGAAGACGAAAAGTGCACTAATATAATTCCTGGCAAACGGGTCAGGTGACAATAAAAATATCCTATGATGTCTGTTATGGCCGAGTCCCTTGGTAAAGTCCTCTGCGTTCACTTGCCGGGTAAACTCCCTGGATTATGACGGTAGGACCACTATCGTGAGTCGCTAAGTTACTGTCGTGAGACTGGGAAGGCTTACTACTTTATACCCAGAGTAGGCATCACACTGACTAGATTACAACATCATAGTATCAAAGTCGTGGCGAAGGCTTAGATGGCGCAGCCAGCTATTACGACTGCACTCCCGTACGGGTGTCGCTTGGATCACCACCGATGACACGGAATGCAAACAATGTCCTTCCTTTTTCAAGAGCCTTTTCCAGATATTGCTAATTACGCCGCCCAACACAATTAAAGGGTCACTTGTATGAAACCCTCTAATTTTCTCACACTGAGACGCAGAATTTTGAGATTTGATTCGAGGGTACCTACAACCTTCTCCTATAATGGTACAAAAGCGTGCCGCTCGGCGACACCATTCTCAGGTGCTGTGACGCTTTTCATATATTACTATTAATTAGTAAGTTCATTATATTTTTTATTGATTTATTATTATAAATGATTATTCTTTATGTGTCCTTTTTTCAATTATTGGCTTAGTTGTTGATTCTGGTTGTTTTAGCTTAGTTCCATTTCTCCTATTACCTTCACTCTCCTGAAAATCTGGAAAATATAAATATTTCGTTTTAAATACCGCAGTAGAGCAAGAGATGTATTCCGCAGCGACGATCTCGCGGAAATTCCTCTCGTCACCTGCTCCACCTGAAATCTCTAAAATCTTTACTCGCTACATGGATCGTTTGGCACAAATGTGTGCTATGTTGTTTGATGAGTCTGAATGATAAGTCCAGCAATTTAGGAAGTTAAAGTTTGTTAATTCGGAGATAATCTCTCGACGAATTACGACCGCGGGAAATGCAGGTTCGCACTATCTTTCCAAACTTCACCTCCGAGCGATCTACGTCTCGTAATATCTGCACCGTGATAATTAACTAATTTTGGTACGGAGATAAACACACCCTGAATACTTGATGTTAAGTACTGGATTTTATTTTGTACCTAAAAACTATCTGAACATGGTTCGGAAAGACACAGTGATGTGTTTGTAGCACGGGACGTCCGATTTTCACAGTCGGTATATGCCGCTCACCACAATATCAATTCGACGCACTCAAATTAGAGTTTTCCATACATTGATACACCATACGCTTATATGCAAATAAAACACTAAAACTCAGAAGTTCATGTGTGCTGTAAGGTGGGTTAACGATGTCACATTGGCACCAAACTTCACCACAATTCTACACATCGCGACTGTGGATGTATCACGCGACGGGAAGGTTGACACATCCGCTCTTATCTACATTTCAGCCTCTTAGTTTGAGGGCTCTGTGGTGAAAGTTAGATCCGTAAAGCCTGGCGTTGAAATTTCGCCGTTTTCTTATGAGTGGCCGTGTAAAGCATTTCAAACACCCCGTCGCTCAGAATCGACATGAAAAGGCTTCAAGAGGTGGCAAAATGAGCGACAATGAAACCAGACCTTTCATAGGGGCGATCATTTTCACACATTTTGTTCTCGAAAATGACATTTTGCAGCGCTACGTACAATGGGAGGACGTTTTTGACAAATTGAGCCCTTGCTAACATCCTCCGGATGGTTCAACGCTTCCCTAAGGACAGTGCGGAACTGCAACCCCATTGAACGTGATCACACCCCTTTGGAGTATAGCGTGTCAGCAAGTTTTGCTTTGATATACGGGGTGGAACCAGTGGAGACCGTTGAAAACCATTCGACGAAATTTAAACGTGATTCGAAGCAGAAAAGCATTTATGCTTCCTCATCCCCTCCCTTGCTCGCGCCCTCCTATGGTCTGTGCACGGAGTGGTGCGACACTGAAACGCACGTGAATGAAATGGCAAAGATAGCACAGTTCGGCTGCACCCTTGATGCCACTCGAGCACCTTTGTTAGCAACTTAAAAAACGTGTCTGTACAGAGATAATCATCACCGATCCCTACACGCTGGTAGGATAGGTAACCGGTTCCACAAAATCGACTGCTGGGCGCATTCATATAATTGATACACTTAGATGGGCAATGGATCCCCCTCCTGTGGGAATCTCAGATTAGCGAGCATGGAGAAAATGGACAAAGAATGTGGACAGGTGGCGCTCGGTGGGAGTGTGAGTCGGCCTTGAGGCGTGCGGAGATAGTCCCTGCAGTTGCGATAACTCTGTGTCCGGAAGGCGCAGTGGTTAACGCACCTGCCTGGTAAGCAGGAGATTACGGGTTTCAGTCCCGGTCCGGTACTCATTTTCACTCGTCTCCGCTGCTTCCGCGTAATGTCGCGATGCAGCTGACGTCAGTATTCCACTTGCTTTCCTTTCTCCTCCTCTCAACTTTCAATTTATATATAACGAAATCTGAGGGTTATCTAAAAGACTACCTATCTCGCCGGCAGGTAGATCAGTAGATGGATGTCTCTGTAGAGAGCCGTATTTGAAGTGCTCAACAAAGGCGCACAGGTGGCATCGATGGTGCTGCCGAACTGGAGGTGTCTTAGAGGGACACTTTGCCGTTTTATTCACGTGCATTTCAATGTCGTATCTCCCTATACACACGTCACAGGAGGGTGCCAAAAAGGACGGATGAAGAACCAAAAACATCCTTTTCTGTTTCGGATACCGTTCAAATTTCGTGGAATGGTTCTGAACGGTCCAAAGTGGTTCCAACTTGCATACAAAAGAACCTCGTCGTGTCGTACATGACACTGCTAACTGTCGTTTTCGGGAGCGAAATGTGTGGAAATGGACGCCCCTAAGAAGGGGTGTTTTCATTCACGCCGTTCACGCCAATTCCTGAGATCTTTTTGTGTCGATTCTGAGCTGCGGTATGTATGAAATGCTTTGCTAGGCCACCCGTAATAAAGCAGCGCGTGATTTCAACGCCAGTCTTTGCGGTTCAGATCTCCATCGCAGAGGCGTCAAACGAAGGGATGAAATGTGGGTCGGACGAGGTGTGACAACCTGGAGAAACTCTGTGCGCTTTTTTAACGGGATATCCTGCAAACCATGGATGAAGACAGCAGGTACATTCCATACTCCTAGATTCCCGGGAAGGTGCCCCACTGCAGACGGTTAATGAAGAAGGTCCGAGCACACGGATTAGGTTCCCAGGCATGTGAGTGACTCGTTCTTAAGTACTGGAGCCCCGTGCGTTGCCCTCGACAGCGACTGCTCAGAGACAAGGGTATCGTCAGGACTGCGCCAGCAAAGTGGGAAGGACCGCTGTTACTCTCTATATACATACTCGTAAATTGGAGAAGGTGCGCTGCAATCTGCGGCTGTTTGCTGATGACACTGTTGTGGAAATATGTAAAATAAAGCAGATAAGTAAGAAAAACAATCCCTTAATGTTCGAGTACTCCATTAGAAGAGTGCTGCTTAACACAGTCATGTTGTTTAAATGACTAGGCGTACGTTGCAAAGAGATATGAAATGGAACGAGAGTTTAAGGATGGTAGTAGGGAAGACGAATGGGTGACTTAAGTTTATTGGGCAAATTATAGGAAAATGGGTTCTTCTGTAAAGGAGACCGCCTACAGAACACTATGCGACCCATTCTTGAGTACTGCGCAAATGTTTGCGAACCCAAGCACGTGGTGTTAAAGGAATACATACAGGGCTATTACAAATGATTGAAGCGATTTCATAAATTCACTGTCGCTCCATTCATTGACTTATGGTCACGACACACTACAGATACGCAGAAAAACTCATAAAGTTTTGTTCGGCTGAAGCCGCACTTCAGGTTTCTGCCGTCAGAGCGCTCGAGAGCGCAGTGAGACAAATTGGCGACAGGAGCCGAGAAAGCGTATGTCGTGCTTGAAATGCACTCACATCAGTCATAACAGTGCGACGACACTTCAGGACGAAGTTCAACAAAGATCCACCAGCTGCTAACTCCATTCGGCGATGGTATGCGCAGTTTAAAGCTTCTGGCTGCCTCTGTAAGGGGAAATCAACGGGTCGGCCTGCAGTGAGCGAAGAAACGGTTGAACGCGTGCGGGCAAGTTTCACGCGTAGCCCGCGGAAAATTGGCTAATGCCACAACTGGAGACCGACAGCGCCGACTTCATCTTTCAACAGGATGGTGCTCCACCGCACTTCCATCATGATGTTCTGCATTTCTTAAACAGGAGATTGGAAAACCGATGGATCGATCGTGGTTAAGATCATGATCAGCAATTCATGTCATGGCCTCCACGCTCTCCCGACTTAACCCCATGCGATTTCTTTCTGTGGGGTTATGTGAAAGATTCAGTGTTTAAACCTCCTCTACCAAGAAACGTGCCAGAATTGCGAGCTCGCATCAACGATGCTTTCGAACTCATTGATGGGGACATGCTGCGCCGAGTGTGGGAGGAACTTGATTATCGGCTTGATGCCTGCCGAATCACTAAAGGGGCACATATCGAACATTTGTGAATGCTTAAAAAAACTTTTTGACTTTTTGTATGTGTGTGCAAAGCATTTTCAAAATATCTCAAATAATAAAGTTATTGTAGAGTTGTGAAATCGCTTCAATGATTTGTAATAACCCTGTACAAGCAATTCAGATGCTACGGCAAGAAAACAGGAATAAAAGTGAGATAGTGTTAATACTTTCATCCTTCTTTACCTCCTCTGCATTACTGCAGATGACGTGTCACTGAGCACATTTGTTCTGTGCATGCAGTACACGCGAGGTGCCTAGTTGTTTCCACTGCCCTGTGTGGAATACATAAGTTCTTGTACACTTCACTAACCTTTTGTCTTCATGATGATGATGTCCCCAGCGCAGAAAACAGCACGCAGGTCGTGGATTCTTTTTCTTGAGGCTGAAATTAACTTCGCAAGGAACTGCTGCTACGAATAAACTATAACTCATTTGGGATGTCACTCGCGTTCTTTTGATATAGACACGAGAAACTATTCTTGATTACAACGTATTGAACATATCTTTCCACCGTCATTATATCTGGCTAAAATGACATGAAATACATCCTGCCACAGACAACATGTCTGTCTACTGGAACCGTCAGAACTGGAGAATAAAATTACATGAATCAAATACTACTATTACAGACAACATGTCTGTACCTAGCGACGGTCGTAACTGTAGTAAATAAAATTGCATGAAACAAATACCGCTATAACAGACAACATGTCTCTCTACTGGAACGGTCAGAACTGTAGAGCCGGACTGCCCGAGACACTTCGCGCGCCAAGCCAGCAAGGCGTGACCCGAACGCCACCGAAGTGCGTCGGCAGTAATTTCTTCAGTCTTTTGTTTTAGTAATACTTTGATTTTAATAATTTTGAAATGACTGATTGATGGCTGGCTGTTGAGAGATGTTTATTTAAAAAAATGAAGTAATTTGGATGACAGGTTTAATTAATAATAGCAACTAAAGTTTAACGTTTTGGCGCCCTACTGTCGAACACAGCAGCTAATCACAGAGAAGAAGCATCATGCAGGCGGTCTTTCTCACGGGAATGGTACCGGTACCTCATCCCACATTGCGTCATCTCTATGCTTCTTGCTTCTCCACTGCCCTGGGAATAGCTTCCTGGAGCCTAATTCTGTAACGTTTATTCTTTCAGTCCCTGTTTCCCTTCAGTCAATGCCAACAAACTTTTGCAGGTACGCAGGTGGTGCAGATATTTTTTGAGCATTTTATTTGATGGTTATGACTACTTCCAGTTATTACTTCGTGAGGGGTAAGCTAACGAGTTTGTAGGAACATTACGTTCCTTCTACCGATGTGTAGTCAGATATTTTGCTCTTTCCTTTTGAGAGAGACGTAGTGTGCAAAGTTAATGGGGAACATTGAAATGTTTATGCATCCCAGCAGTAATTGTTGACGTTTCGTGTAATACTCCACTGAGATGACGAGGTTGGCACAGGAGAGGAAATATGGTTCAAATGGTTCAAATGGCTCTGAGCACTATGGGACTTAACATCTGTGGTCATCAGTCCCCTAGAACTTAGAACTACTTAAACCTAACTAACCTAAGGACATCACACACATCCATGCCCGAGGCAGGGTTCGAACCTGCGACCGTAGCAGTCGCGAGGAAATATGGCGTATCGCACAGACTAGTCATTTAACTGATGATTAAACACAGTCATCAGAAGGCAGGTGACGTGGTCGTGGAAAGACGTCATCAGAATTGATACTGGACAACTATAACATCAACAGAAGCGATAGTTGACAACAACAAATAAACATGCAGGGGAGTCCGAGTATTTAGGTGCCATACACTCTCCAGCTATATTAAATGATGCTAAAATGAAAACGAGAAATCAGGTTAGGAATCTGTTGTGTTGGGCTACGTCCACCGTGATGCCCTCCTTGCTAATGACGAATGGGTGGAAGGTGGTAAAAGGGTATGTCGCCGTAGGAATTTGGACAAACAAGAAAAAGATTACTTGACACAATTGCAGTCTGAGTAAACACTTCGTACTCAATACTCGATCTCGGGAAAGGCAAAGGTCCCGAGTTCGAGTCTCGGTCTGGCACACAGTTTTAATCTGCCAAGAAGTTTCATATCAGCGCACACTCCGCTGCAGAGTGAAAATCTCACTTCGTACTCAACTTGTTCTGAAGAACTGCTATGCTGCTGACTACCTGTTGCAGCCGTGGCAAGCAATAAGCAGGTGCCTGGCACGCGCGTGCGTTTATATACGCTGAATGTTTGGCGATTCAGCTAACTATCAACAACTTGGAATAATGTTCGGCACCAACTATGGACACGGAATTCTCACTGGAAGCACGCAACTACAGTAAGAGACTGGTGCCCAGGTGCCCACCGCTTATGACCCCGTCCTGGCGGTCCTCATTGGTCGGCGGCTTGTAGGTTCTTCTTTGGTGGTGATGTTCAAAGCGCCGCGCGCTACGCCTGCAGGAATCTTCGAGCCGCTGGCTCTGGCAGTATCGATAACCTACGATACTATAGAACACACGTGACCATTATTTAAACCATTTTTCATACTCCAGGGTTGTATCACGTGAGCTGAAACACAGTCTGTACAAACTACTGATGGTGCTGGTGGTACTTCATGTCAAACTTAGAGTAGGCCTATTCGTCAACAGGTGTTACCGTCATCACCTGGATTTTCGAAGGAACGCCGGACAAAAATCGATGAGCCAGTCAAAGAGACAGCCATTGCAGCAGGAAGAAGACTGCACAATACAAAGCTGGGAGAGCTACACGATGCACGAAACACTGCTGTATTGAAAAAGTTTGATATACATGAAATAACATCCCGTCTGAGGCGTGAGATCATTTTTATGTTAATAATTGACAACCAGTGCTGTACAGTCGCAATAAAGTCATGAGATGTTCAATTGACTCTTTTATTAGAACATGTTACGCGTTTCGGGATTACACCCATCTTCAGACATTTGTTACAAAAAAGTACAAAACATAAGTGAACAGCACACTCAACACGTCTCACTACTGGCTATAGGATATTATGGCAATGTAAAAATTTTTCGAGTTTCTAAAAAAGTTTTTAAAAAATCCTGTAGTGTTAACGTGCACGGAAGTACCATTCCGGTTGGTAGTCGTAATTACACCCTGTTTGATGTTATATGCTGAGTATATTATTATTAAATAACATGTGAACGCATAGAGCACATGACCATGCAGCGCCCCCTACCGACGGCGCTTCGCTGCTAGTTGACTTGTTTAGCGTCATTATACGCTCTGCTTTAAAACTGCTTGTGTCGCAGTTACAGTCATATGTTATTGGACACTTTCGTTGAGTTGTCAAGGCTGTACGCCTGGTTGGAGTTTGTGGTATGTAACTCATATGACCCGATCTCATTTTCTGTAACGTTGAGACGTGTTGAGTTTGCTGTTCACTTATGTTTTGTACTTTTTTGTAACAGATGTCTGAAGATGGTGCAATCCTGAAACGCGTAACATGTTCTAATAAAAGAGTCAATTGAACATCTCATGACTTTGTTGCGTTTGTACAGCATTGGTTGCCAATTATTGAAATCGTTTGGAAGACAGGAATCCGTACGTCTTATGAGAAGAATGAGAGATGAGTGATGGCCCGAAACAACTACAGGTATAACTCCATAAGGGATAAAGGCAATAGGGAGCGGTCAGTGGATGGAAAAGAGAAATGAAAAATTTAGTAAATAAACAAATAAATAAATACTTAAATAAATAAAATAAAAAATATAAAATGAAACGTTGTAGAAAATAAAAATCGACGGACAAAGAAGTCGCGAAGAGTGAAGTGAAGTAATTAAAATGAATTTTTAACCGGTAAACAACAGTCTTTCTCTGCTAAATCAAGAAATCTTCGAACTACCCTCTTAATTTCATTGTGAAATAACGATGCGTGATTTAACTTGTTCTGCGGCCAAAATGCTGCTTCAGGGGCTATACTTGGTCCCATAGGGTACCAATTTACATTTACATGTAAACTCCGAAAGCCACCTTGCACTGTATGGGTATTTCGGATATCACTATAATTTACTCATTTTCCAGTTCCATTCGCATTACAGCTCAAATATTTTCAACACCTCAAGTTCAAAGCAATCAGAAACAAGTATCCTATGATCGTATGTGACGATTGTTTCACTAATGAAATAAAAAAATAAATATCTGACTCAAAAAACCTTACTGGTGACAGTTTCTACTCGCAGCGACTTCAGCCTCTGTCATAGCGCAACCTAGATCGACAAGAAGGACTAACAGAAAGACAACGTATGAGTCCGATTTTTTTAATTCTTCTGATTCGATCCTTTAGTGAGATAGGGGCTAGATGGTTGGACGTCGACGACTCTTCACAAAACTTGGGTCTCGGAGGCATGTCAACTCTGTAAAGTAGGATAGATGGTGATCTGTAGCATCTCTGACGAAAGAGAACAACGCTGGTGTATGTTCTGACTGTTTCTGAACACACCGGTCATCGAAAATTGTTGAACATGGAGCTCCACAGCAGACCACCCCTACGTGTTCACATGTTGACGCAATGATATCGACAAATGCGAGTACAGTGGGACCGTTAGGATTCGGCTCTTAGAGTGATCACACTTCGTCTCCATCGAGGTGAATGGCGGGTTGGAAAGTGCAGCGCGCCACGGACGCAGGCTGGTGGGAGACATTCTCCTGCACTTGAATGGGGTCTGTGGTGGTACTCGTAGACATGCTGACAGCTGTGAACCACCTGCATCCCTTCATGCTTGATGTCTTCCCCGACGGCGATGTCATCATTCAGCTGTATAATTGTCCGTGTCTCGGAGCCAGAACCCTGCTACAGTGGTTTGAGGAGCATTATAGTGAACACATGCTGATTTCTCGTCAACCAGATTCACCTGATGTAAATCCTATGGAACCCATTAGGATCGGTATCGGACGCCATCCTCTGACTGGTTTGATGCGGCACGCCACTCCTCACAACAGGATTTACAATCCACATCCTCCATCATTTGCTGCATTTATTCCAATCTCTGTCTTCCTGTGCTGTTTTTACCCCTACTAACTCCATCTAACACCACTGAAGTTGTTCTCTTATGTCTTAACAGGTGTCCTATCATCTTTCCCCTTCTCCTTCTCAGTGTTTTCCACATATGCCTTATTCTGCGATTCTGCACAGGACCTTCTCAGTCCTTGCTTTACCAGTCCACCTAATGTTCCACATTCGTAATGTTCCACATTCGTCTGTAGCATAACATCTTAAATGCTTCGATTCTCTTCGTTCCGGTTTTCCTACCGTCCACGTTTCGCAGTTGTACAATGCTGTGCTTCAAAAGTACATTTTCAAAATTTCTTTCTAAAATTAAGGCCTATGTTTGTTAGTACTACACTTTTCTTGGCTTGAAATGACCTTTTGCCAGTGCTAGTCTGTTTTTGATGTCGTTCTTGCCCCGTCGTTGTTTATTTGCTTCCTAGGTATCAGAATTCGTTAACTTCAAATACTTCGTGCCCACCAACCCTGATCTTAAGTTTCTCGTTGTTCTCCTCTTTCCTCTTTCCTCGATGTACTCTCAATGCTTATCCTGTACTCACTAGACTTTCGTTCCATGCAGCAGATCATGTAAGTCTTCTTCACTTTCACTAAGGATAACAGGGCCATAAGCGAATCTTATCATTGAAATCTTTTCACCCTGAATTTTCATTACACTTTTCAATCTTTCCTTTATTTTCTGTCATTGCGTCTTCGATGTATAGATTGAACAAAAAAATGGTTCAAATGGCTCTGAGCACTATGGGACATAACTAGTGAGATGATCGGTCCCCTAGAACTTAGAACGACTTAAACCTAACTAACCTAAGGACATCACACACATCCATGCCCGAGGCAGGATTAGATTGAACAGTAGCGGAGAAGAGCTACATTCCGGTCTTACATCGTTTTTAAATCGAGAACTTCCTACTCTTATTATTTCCTCTTGGCTCTTATACACACTGTATATTACCCGTCTATCCTATAGTTTACCAATAATTTTCTCAGTATTTCGAACATACTGCATCATTTGACATTGTCGAACGCTTTTTCCAGGTCGACAAATCTTATGTCCGTGTCTTGATTTTTCTTTAGTCTTGCTTCCATTATAAAGCACAAGGTCTGAATTGCGTATCTGGTGCGGTTACCTTTCCTAAAGCCAAATTTAGCGTCATCTAATACGTACTCAACTTTCTTTTGCTATTCTTCTGTAAATTATTCTTGCAGGACCTTGGATGCACAAGCTGTTAAGCTGATTGTGCGATGACTCTCGCACTTGTCAGCTCTTGCAATGTTCGGAATTATGTAGATCATACTTTTCCGAACGTCAGATGGTTTGTCGCCAGAGTCGCACATTCTACACACCAACGTGAATATTCGGTTCGTTGCCACTTCCCCCAATGAGTTTAGAAATTCTGATGGAATGTCATCCATCCCTTCTGCCTTATTCGATCTTAAGCTTTCCAAACCTCTTTTAAATTCTGGTTCTAGTCTTGGATCCTCTATCTCTTCTAAATCGACTCCTGTTTATTCTTCTACGACAACAGAAAAATCTTCCCCTCACAGGGACTTTCAATGTACACTTTCCACCTATCGGCAATCCCCCTCTGGATATAACAGTGGAATACTCGTTGCACTCTCAGTGTTACCACCATTGCTTTTACTTCCAGCGAAGGTAGTTTCGACTTTCCTATATGCTGAATCAGTCCTACCGACAATCATTTCTTTTTCGATTTGTTCACATTCTTCATGCAACCATTTCACATTAGCTTCCCAGAATTTCCTATTTATTTTAGTCCTTAGCGACTTGTGTTTCTGTATACCTGAATCTCCCTAAACATTTGTGTCTTTATTCTTTCATCGGTCACTGAAGGAATTTCTTCTGTTACTCGTAGTTTCTACACAGTTACCTTCTTTGTACTCGTGTTTTTCTTTCCAGCTTCTGCGACTTCGACTGTTCTGCCTACTGAGCTATTCTACAGTCTTAAAGAACTTAAAAAGTGAGTCTTCATACCTTAATATTCCCATATCCCACTTCTTTGTGTATTGATTCTTCCCGACTAATCTCTTAAACTTCAGCCTACTCTTCATCACAACTATATTTCGCTCTGAGTCTACGTCTGCTCCTGGGTACGCCTTACAGTCTAATTTTGTCTCACCATGATGTAATCCAACTGAAATCTTTCCGTACCACCCGGCCTTTTCCAAGTATAGCTCCCCCTCTTGTGATTATTGAACAGAGTATTGCCTATTAATAGCTGAAATTTATTACAGAAAATTAGTTCCTACTCTCCCATTCCTAATACCAAGCCCATGTTCTCCCTATCTCTTTCTTCTACTCCTTCCCGTACAACCGCATTCCAGTCCCCCATGACTTTCAGATTTTCATCTCCCTTTACATCCTGCATTACCTGTTCAATATCCTCATATACTTTTTTTTACATCTTCCTCTTCAGCTTGCGACGTCGGCGTGTATACCTGAATAATGGTTGACTGTGCTGGTTTTCTGTCAATTATCATAAGAACAACCCTAACATTAAACTGTTCACAGCAACTCACTCTCTGCCCTACCTTCCTATTCGTAACTAATCTTACTGCGTTATACCATTTTCTGCTGATGTTGTTATTAGCCTATATTCATCTGACCAGAAATCCAAGTTTGCGAAACACAAAGTTAACGTAACATATAATAACAGTAACAATAATATCGGTAACTAAATTAACGACCCATATATCATGTAGGCCACACAGTTGCGATTTTGTTAGAATATTGTTTATTCAGAAAGCAAATTAATATCTAAAGTGGTCGTATTTAGAGTTACTCTTACACTTGAGCGCATATCCATTTGACATAGTTCGATCATCCACAATCTCATCGCGAAGTACAAGTTGTTCCAATCCATGGTCCTAATTTCTTCTAGCTGTGTTACTTCGCAGCGACACATCATAACAGAGTTACTTTTGTCCTTAAATTTTGCACACAAGTGTAGATGTGCGACACTATGATGCAAATTACAGACTGTTTTGTTGCTAAAACGTGTATTAGAAACCTACAATTGCGTAGCTGGACTGTACAGGAGGAAGAGGGACTAGATGAAAAATGTAAGAGGTGCAACAGTACTGAACATTGCCCAACTGTAATCTGTGTTCTTAAAAAGTGTTCCAAGTGGGAACGGGGAGTTTAGTCGATTAATATTTACGTGTACGACAGCAAGAGATTAGCATTATAAATAAACATTTTTCGCCTTTGGTAAGTTTTATATGTTTCAGTACTGGTGGCAACTTGGAATAAATGTGCTCGGCCCCGGAATAATTGTGTAAAAGTGGGCGTGTACATTGTAGTCAGATATACAGTGTTGCATCTGACTTTCAAACCAATAAATTCAATGGTGACCTTTCCGGTGGTTACGTAATCTACAAATATGTTAGGAGGAGAATCAGTAACAGTTTTACAGCACTGATTTACAGCAATACACAGTTTTCTTTAGAGTAGTCCGGAGTTTCTAATGAGACATTCCTTAAATTAACTAAATTAACTATATCTTGCAGTCATTCATCATCATCATCAACACATACAATATAATCAAAGAGTGCGGCAACATTTAGTCTGGGAGGACGATCTTTAGTAAAAAATGCTGACACAAACGACCATCCCCAACATCTATGTGAAGATCGTGGATAATTTGCTCTAAGACAGGAATTTCTTAGTTACTCGGCAAGGTCAACGCTCCATCTTACGCCACATATCGATGGGTACCCCTCGGGGCTCTGTGTTGTCTCCCATCCTTTTTAACATTTATGTTAACTTAAAAGGAAGGTCAGCTTTGGCCGTAATATTGATGTTTTGTTGATAGCAGAATCGTTTTTCGATCACATGGTGATCATCTTCAGTGCTGTACAAATTAAACTCAGACACCGGTATCAAGTTATCAATAACCAAAAATGAGAAGCGATGAGCTATTGTGATCGCTTCTCAGTTTTGGTTATTGATAACTTGATACCAGTGTCTGAGTTTAATTTGTGTAGCACTGAAGATGATCACCATGTGCTCGAAAATCGATTCTGCTATCAATAAAACATCAATATTACGGCCGACGCTGACCTTCCTTTTAATTTAACATATATGGTCGTTGTGCACAAAGCACTCCATGGAGTCGCCAATCAATTTATGTTAACGATATGCAAGTCCTCCCACACTGCCACCTGGCGCAATACGCTGATGATACGGCGCTCTATACCACTGGCCGCAACACAGACCAGCTCATTGCTCGCCTCCAGAGGCAGGTGGACGCAACAGTGACCTGGCGTCGTTCCAACAAGATTGCCCTCAATGTCGCCAAAACTACGGCAGTCTACTTCACTGAACGGCGCCCGATCCTCTGCCACAACATCACTATTGCAGACGTGCAGGTTCCATGGTCCCCTGATACCAAATACCTAGGCGTCTGAATGGATAAAGAAAAAAAGAAACTGCTCTTCCATCGCCATGCAGAAAGGACTCAAGCTGATAAAAGCGTTGTACCCACTGTTCACCAGCAGGTAACTGAACCGCGATACCAAGGTCCGGCTGTACCGGATAGCTGTCCGCTCTTCCCTCACCTATGGCTCCACTGCGTGGGTTACGATTAGTGCCTCCTGGATGCAGACCCTCCAGCGCCTGCAGAATAAGGTGCTTCGGTGGAGCCTGCATGCCCCTCCCCTCACGAGGGTAGTTACCCTCCACGAGAAAAAGGACATGGTCACTCTTAAGACGTCCATGCGAGAGAAGAAAGGCGTCTCTATGCCAAAACAGAAGCACGGTCGCTGGCTTACAAAACATTGGCACAACGCCTCCCCGGCACTGGCACCGACACCCTGTTCCTCTCACCATCCTTGAGGCCTCCGATTCCGACCATGGCTAACGATAGCACTGTTACGGCCACTAATGAAGCTTTAGTATTGACTTGACCTCTCGATGGGTATCGACCATCGTAAAACACCACTTTTGATACGTAATGCAGTTCGTAATTAGTTAATATTTGCCTGCGACCTGAACTTCCACCGTCGGACGATGGTATGGGACTTCAAGTGCCACAGCCACAGCTTCAACATGCACTCCTGTGATGTCTTTGGAATGACATCATTGTGGAATGGAACGGTTTTACTATCCATCTAGACAGTAGGACCGTGAGACGCCGGTGAAACTGTATTTCAACCTCCCCAAAAAGAAACTTTAGTGTAGTGTCTCTTTATTAAAAACTTTCAAAACAATGGAAAACAGAATAATCAAAGAGTATGCCAACATTTAGTATAATGACTCTTTATTAAAAACTTTCAAAGCAATGAAACTAAAAAACTAAACTCCGTCCGAAGGGGCCTTGGGAGGCCCAACGGTACCTATCATCCGCCGTGTCATCCTCGGCCCACAGATGTCACTGTATGCGGATATGGAGAGGCATGTATTCAGCACACCGGTCTCCTGGCCGTTTATGAGACTGGAGCCGCTACTTCTCAATCAAGTAGCTCTTCAGTTTGCCTCACAAGGGCTGAGTGCACCCCACTTTCAAAACAATGGGAAAACAGAATAAATGAGCAGTATATATTAATATATCATGGATGAACCAAATTACTTCTTCAGCATGTACTTAAGACCATCAACCACTCACACTTCAAATACAAATAATCTCCTCAATCCCGAAACTACATCAGACGTGATCTACCAGTCATTTGTAAGCAGTGAAGAAAGAAAGGACATCCTGCAAACGGGAACTAGCCTAACCGGTACATAGGATCATCTAGCACAGCAAGAAAGAACTGACATTATTATAGTTCAATTCTTTTATCTTGGAGGCTCGCACATGCCCGCCCAGACGCGGGAGATTGCTGCGTTGCCAGTTGCACGCGCCAAGAGAAGCAGCGCCATAGTATAGTATAGTTCGCAAACTTACGTTTAGGGGGGAGCGCGCAATTTATTAAGTAAAGCCACCACGGCCGCATTAACCCTTTCGCTGCTACAGAGACGTGCTCCCCGCATTCCGCGCTGTGCGCGATTTTGTCATCACTGCACTGCTCGCCTGAGAAGACACATGGTGTTCCGACTGCTTTGACACACTTATCATTCGATTTCACAAAAACTACTTGGCCAAAAAATTTAATTTTTACACATCTTCGTGGCTGATACCTTCCCCCCATAAGTGGCTTAATCTTCTTTCGATGTTCAACGCAGTTATTGTGCAGCGTTAAATGTAGTAAACCATTGCACGAAATTTTGAAGAGTTTGCAGAGGTAAAAGTCCACAGCGCATACTATCCGTATGGTCGATTTTAGTTGCCACTAGAAATTTCAAAAAATTACATTCAAACGAATAAGATTAAAGTAAGACACTTCGATATTGTTTTTAAATAAAGAAAATATTGAGCACAAAACAAAATTTGGACTCGGAAACTTTTGCTCAGCAGCGGAACACCTTAATCGTTACGCTAACGCAGCTCGTTGTTCAATAGAAATGCTGGAGTACTTTAAAAATCACGCAAAATACCGACGAATTTTTTTTAAGTACAATAGGAAATAAACAATTACCGCTGTTCTTTATTGCGAAAAAGCGGTTAGTGAGAATGAATTTCCTTGCTATCGCCTGAATTAGGAGCCTTATTGCTTGTTTGGTTTAATTAATTAATAGAATATGAAGCAGTTGGTATAAACAATGCTTTTTCCAAAATTTCTTTTATAGAAAGTCTGCAATCAAGGCATTGCTTTTGTTCAATTACTTTATTTATGACTGAACGTTTCTAAAACTGAAGACAATCGTCCATGCTCTGCATTGCAGTTGAGCTCTGGCAACTTCGTTCTCTGTTCATTGGCTGACTGTGTTTTGTGACGTCAGAGGCGCAGAACGAACCTAAACTCGGCCGCCGTCGTAAATGACGCACACTTTAGCATCGAAAGACAACAGTAGGAATTATTACCAAATCAGTTAATTATACAAAGTAACAGGACACAAAACACCTTGACATAAGATAAACAGTCGCACCAAGCATTTTCCTGGAGCAGGCTTTGAGGTTGGAACACTTGAACGTAGTGACATGTGCAGGAGTGACACATGCACGGAGCTTGGAGCTCTTGCCTGACTAACCGGCTTTTCACAGGCACAGGCACGCTAAGAAGTCTAGCAGTTCAAAACAGCTGCATGTGCGACCTGAACCGCACTCACACCACAGCAGTGAACAGTAGCGGCTCATTAAAGCGCTTCGTGGCAATCTTATTTTTAAGACTGCTGTGTCAGTGAGAACTGACAATGAAATTTAGCGTCTCTTTTAATATCTGGATTATGAAAAGAACGTGGGCAACTAAGTAATAAACATGATATATCTTACTACTGTTGCAACCTTGTAATGACTGCCGTATAAGGACGAAATTTAAATTGACTAATTTATATTTCGTTACGATTTCGTTTAAACGTTATACACAAAAAGACAGAATGTCAACTAATATTACTTATTTTGCTTTCCACTAAAGGATCATTATCTGTTACCATTTTTTGAGTAATGCTAATTCGAAGACAAGCTAAGAGCTGAATTCTGCCAATGACCTTTTGTGGGTGGATTTCGTTCTCTTCACTGCGTAAAAAGGCAGCATATTGATGTTTGTCTAAACATCGACACGATAGTAGATACAGACGTGTAAAATTGCGAACATTTACATTGGGTAAACAGGAGTCTACGAGACTAATTTTGACATGAAAGTAATCACACAAATGTGACACTGTAGCAGAGTTCCCACACTGTCAACATAACCCGAAAATCAGTGAAACCTGAATAGCACTATGGTAACTCTACATAACTGTAGATTCATTCGTTGAGCGTTCTACCTGAAAACAAAAAAGTATTTTCATAGTGAAAATGGGAAAATTATTGACAAGTTTGTTTCTATGCTCCCGTGTGATGAATACTTTCTTCGTATTGCTTAAAATCGGGGCGGGCTTTTCGTTGCTCGCCCTCCAGGTGTCCATAATCCTTTATATGGAAATCTATTTTAATGTTGCAGTACACTGAATTTTTTCGTGGCGTTCAAAGTTTTTAAGAATATCAATAGAACACAAAGTGTATAAATACATCATCACAAACAATGAACATATTGACTACGTGTCCTGCACTGTTACGTAGATATTGATGTGTCTGACCGCTTTGAAGTTCTTGACCAGACCATCGTGCTACTTTTCATCCCTTTGAAAACAGCTGCTCTTCAATTTAAGGGAGACTCCACCCTAAAACTGAATTTAAAAAAAAGGCTACTTCACATCTTTGGAATGTTTACTCTCAGATCCCAAAACTGTTTGGCTGTATCCAAATTACAAGTACGTATAAGAAATGTTTGAAACACTGACTGAGTAAGGGACTGTGGCACACAGAAAGATGCCAAAGATAGTTTTTGATTTCTGTCATCGTCAGACAGAACCATCTGTATTCCAAACTTGGCATAAACTCGAACTGGGAAAAACAAATTTCAAGATTTCCAATGATTGGCTGCCAATTGTTTCGCGGGAAACTGAAGCGAAACAATTGGCGGCCAATCATTGGAAATTAATTACTTTGCCTGTTGACCGTGTAAATGTAAGTTTAGGGAATACACTGACGTTCTGTTCAATACAGTCAACAAGCTCCAAAGAAATAGGCATTGGCTTACAATCAGATATTCCTACCACTGCACCTGCTCAAGAAGACAGTAAGCAGATTTTTGTTCGGAAAATTAAAGAGAAAGGCTACCCTGATAACTCAGGTGAGCTGGAATGGAAAACGTTGCGGTGCCCAGAACCGTTGAACCATGCCTCATCAACGTACCTACAAAATCCGGCTTGTGAAAATTGTGGTGTGATTACCAAAAGTTGGTTTTCAAGAAGAGCACTGAAACAATACTAAAAATTCAAAACTCGAAAAATAGTGAAGCTATGGGCTTTAAAACTTGGGTGCTGCTGCATCTTTACATAATAAACACGATTTTAGAAAATGGTTGCTATCGGCAAAGTCGAAGAAATTTTTGGAGGGAGTCTCCCCATAAGCATCGCGCCGTATAAACTGTATGTTCATATCTAAGGCTACGCCGAACATAATTATCGTCATTCCTCTGAAGGCAGCATATTGTTTGCACTTCTCCAGCGCTTCCAGCCAGCCGGGCTGCGCTGCTTAACGACGTCTGACCATCCCATTTTATAGCGACCGCTCACAACCCAGGCGTCGAGCGAGCATGAGCGCTCTTGCTCGGCTAGCCACAGTCTCAACAGGCCTGCTGTAGTCAACTGTTAACTAGAAATTAGTTTCGACATATGTTGAAAGGTTTCAAAACTGATACCAGTCACTTTATTTCGTACTTTATTTTGTCTTTACCAGTTGCATGCTGGTTTTCTCGTTTTCTAACGGCGGGAGGAAGTATGGATTTAGTTGCTTGTCATTTGGCTGCGTTTCCGCTGCAAAGATTTTTTTTCGGTTCCGTCCACGTAGATTTTGATTCCAAGAATCTCTCAAGGTAAATGCTACAATTATTCCCTTGAAAAAGCGTGGCCTTTGAGATAGTCTTTTCAGTCTTCATCAGTGAATACTTCACAAATTTCAAAAGTGTTTGCGTCGTTCCCAGGGAACACTACGAGAAGATAGTCTCTTTTTGCCGCCATTAAATTTACTTACAATATTTACAAAATTGCCAATGATTGCATTAAATTACTTATAAATATTTAAAAAAATTTGAATGATTCTGACGTTTTAGTCGTCATTACCCTGCATCTTCTCGAAGATTTTTCACTAATGAATAAACATTTGTATGAACTTCTGATATTAATGTATTTATCCTTCGGTTCCATTCTTATAAGACGTTGTTGGTGTGATGGCGCCTGCCACTGCAGTCCCACATCTCCCTTGGCATGTGTCTGTTATCTGAGCCACTGGTCCTGAAGCATTTGGTTTTCAGGAGTGCTCTCCTGAATACACAGCCAACCGTCATCCGACATTTAGAGGCAAAGATGTGTTATAGCAGAACATATTCTTATGTGACAACGTATTTCCTCGTTTTCCTTAAATACTGGAACGAGACCGCAACACTGAACTTGTTTCCACAAACGTTGATTAAAATGATAACCGCAAACAGTAACCTCTGTTCCAGGAAACAAACTGTTAGCTGCTTGTACGATAACAATTTTCAAGGCCATCATAAGAGACGCAGGCTTACATCAACTCACGTTAGTTTAAATAACTTTAAAAAACGTTAATATGTTTCTAATTTTTTTATTTGGCAGCAAAGCGTAAGCACCAGGAATGAGTTTTGTTTCCTCCCAAGAACTAGTAAGTTCGGCGTGTCCAAACTGCTTGCTTGAACTCTTGAACGCTCCATTTACAAAGAATGATTTCGAACTCTTGAACGTTTCTGAACGTTCCATCAACAAAGAATGATTCGCAGTTTGGTAAATACGCTTTTTCCTTTTCGCTGGCAAAGATTCAGTCATTCTGTCCCCTGTTATCATCTGCAAGTAAAAATGGCCACTATAATTCATCAGTAAATTATTTTCTTGGAAGAATATTCCTCCAGAGCAGGTAGGATTTTGTGTAGTTCCCATATGTTTTCGCCTAATGCGATATAACCATTATTTCGCACTTCTGTATGCTGGTAATGATGTTACGAAGTGGTAGCCTCGACTGAAGAGATGCCCTACTTCCTCAACGTACACTGATGAAATTGTAGCGTCTGTTACTTTTGCGCGGTTCTTTGCACTGACAAAATGTTTTCGCACATGATTTACTGCTTCATCTGGAATGCTAACATGGCTACTTTCTTATAAGACTGTGTTATTTTGCTGCGGATAACCTTCCATTGCATTCATTGTTTTTGAAGTCTACACAACGCCATTAAGTCAATTCTTGTTTGTTTGTATAGCCCCCTATATACCGACGCTCGTTGTAAATCAGTAAAGGCTTCCCTTTGGTGGTCTCGGTGACCTCCATTGTCTAGACACTAAAACACGGAACACAGTTGAGCTCAGTTGCAGTACTGAACTCTGGGAGAAAGTCACGCACACTATAAACTGGTGCGTGGACAGGGAACTTCGTGCAGGAAATGAACTTTGGCTTTCCACAAAATACGTCGCAGGTAGCAGCGGACACGCTGGTGTATCCTACTTCTCGAGCATCCTGTTCACCACTTACAGTGTCCTCGGCTCCGTGCATATGTTAACGTATTCACTCTCCATACAAGTGTCACTCTGTGCAAGTGTCACAAACTCGGAGGCTTTTGCGCAGACGGAAAGCGAATGCCGGGATTATACAATAAGAACATCTACCTCCCTTCCAGCAGCATTACATATTACTTCCTAAACAAATAACAACCCAAGATTAAAAGTAATCAGTGCCAATACAGCATTAAATGAACTGGCTTAAAAGTACTCCACCCTATCACAATTCTCCATCTCCCTTAGAGACAGAGAGAAAGATGAAAATAAACGAAGGGCTCATAAGACAGCAATATTATTTACAAGATAATGCTCCTACACTTAAATGAGTAACGAATACTTTACATGCGTGACCATAAAAGAAGGCATGTTGACAGTATTTAATGCGTTTTGTTGTTCTAATTTTTATTATTTTTACTATTAATTCTTCTGTTTCCTCAACGGTTTGAGAACATGAATTAAAGATGTGTGTGTGTGTGTGTGTGTGTGTGTGTGTGTGTGTGTGTGTGTGTGTGTATGTGTGTATGTGTGTGCGTGCGTCTGTGTGTGTATACCATGATTACTTTTGACATTCATTTTAACCGAATCAACTGTGGGTTCTTGATGAAAACGGTAAATTAACTAAACAAACATTGTTTTTTGCCTTGTTTCACAAATTTTATTATTGTTATGGCACAACCAAGGTTTCGGGTTATAAGCCCATTTTAAGTACAATAGTGATTCCCAAAGATGTCAATGCACAGATAAACGTGATGATAAGGCAGATCGATCCATGGCTTAATGTAAAATTACTTCAGTGACCATTTTTAACAAATTACACATGGAATTACACAATTCAGCAATTACAACTAACGTGACTAAACACACCTTGGGAATAAAGCTATGCATTAGCCAAGAACTTTGTATCTACTGATGGGTTGATGCCCAAAGTTTTACTTGTGTCCTGGATTTGTCATATTATCAAAAAGAGGTGATCAATTGAATTGGATTTGTTTGTTTAATAAAGGGTGTGGGAGGTACAAATCTGTTTCTTAATTTCTAAAATTTCTGAATCGTTGAGTTTAGTCCACTCTTCCTCTGTGTGTAAGACTTGTACATTTGTTATGTTTGTGTGGATATTGTTAAGGCAATGTTGCGCAAAGGCTGAATCAGGCTTCTTCAGTTTCCAGCTTCTATGACGTTCTTCAAGTCTGGTGCAGGTTGACCTCCCCGTCTGCCCAATGTAGGAAGATTGATTTTATAAACCTCACTTTTGTGATGGCTGGTTGTTTAACTTTTGCATTGAACAAGCAACTACCTATTGTCTGAGGGACGTAGAAAACGCAGGGAAACACTTTGCCTTCAAAATGTTACTTATCCTGTTGGACGTTTTGCCTATAGAAGGTAATCTGCACCATTCATTTTGCGGTTTGTCTGTGTTTTTAAATGGGGACCTTAGGGATCTGGCCTGCTTCTTCATCTTTTATTAATGATTTTGGGATCAAATTAATTATTTGTGGCTATTCTTTTTATTGTATTACGTTCGTGATCAAAGTCTCTTGGGACATAGGGATAGGAAGGAGACATTGGATCATGTGGTGGAATGCTGCATGTTTATATGCTGTAGGGCGTTGGAAGGAAGCCGGGATGAAAGTGTCAGTGAAGGAGTCCTTTCGGTAAATTTTAAATTTAAGGTTGCTTTCTTCTGTCTTTAAGCTAATGTCCAGGAAATTTATGCAGCCGCCCACCCCCCACCCAACTCCATGGTGACCTTTATGTTAGTGGGCCACTGGTTCATATTTTCCACAAATTTGTGGAGATATGTATTGGAACCTTTCCACATACAATGAATATCATCCACATATCTGTACCAATACATAACATGTTATATCAGTGGTTCCCTCTTAAGGGAAGCAGTGTCCCACTTGTCCATGACCATTTCTGCTAGTAATGGGAATAAAACTGAGCGCATTGCAAGACAATCGGCTTCTTGATAATAACTCCCTAGAAAACAGAAATAATTTTGATCTAAACAACATTCCACTGTACTAACAATGCTCGTGGTTTAGTGGCTAGCGTTACTGCATCTGGATCACGGGGTCCCGAGATCGATTCCCGGTCGGGTTGGGGATTTTCTCCGCCAGGGGACTGGGTGTTTGTGTTGTCCTCATCATTTCATCATCGACATTATTCGTGACAGTGGCCAAATTGGACTGTGAAAACACTGGGACGTTGTATAGGCGCTGATGACCGCACAGTTGAACGCCCAGCAAAAATAAACATCGTCATCACTGTACTAAGAATGCTCAGTTGTTCTTCTCAGTTAATACTGTGTGAATACAATGATTGCGACACAAAATCTACACAGTCTTTCACTGGAATACATGTGAACAAGCTACGCATATTGCAAGAGACTAATTTTGCATCTCCTGAAATCTTAACATCTGTTAACTTGTTAACTAAATCTAAACTGTTCTTAATGCTATATTTCTATTTGAAATTCAGTTTCTTCTTCAAGATGATGCTGATCCTCCTGCAGTCTTGTATAATGGAGCTTATATTGCAGATACCACAGGACGGAATAGCACTTTGGTACCCTATGATTCATTTGCAGAATGCTCTTACAGGCATATTCAGAATGCTATCTGCATAGTGGATCGGCATTTTTGGGATTAAGGTTCCCTCCTTCACTGATAGTAACTGTCCTCCTTCTTTTGACGCTGAAACGCATTATGTTGTTCAACCACATAAATTCACATGGATATAGCAAGTGAGGAAGCTGCATATGTACTAATTTCACGTGTACTCATATTATCACGAACTCTGTACCAATTCGACTTTTCTGGTTTAATCCATAGTTTTTCTGCTGCTTTCTTCACATGTCTTGCAGAAGCTGAGGTTTTTCCTTCTTGATGTTATTTCGTTATTTAGGTATTGCTTATTAAGCGAAATACGTTGACATGCTTTCGCTTCTTCGTTAGGAATTGTCTATAAAGCACAGTTAACGATGCTTGGCTTGCATTCAAAGTCATTTAAATTTAATCAACTGTAGGTTCTTAGTGAAACATTGTAAATTAACTAAACTAAGACTGTTTTGGCCTTGTTTCACAAATTGTATTATTGTTACAGCAAAACCTAGTTTTTGGGTTATAAGTCCATTTTCCAGTACATTACTGATTCCAAAAGATGATAATGCAGAGATAAAAATGATGATAAGACAATTACTTCAATGACCATTTTTTGACAAATTACATATGGAATTACACAATTCAGCAATTACACTAACATGACTAAACATACCTGGGAATAATGTTATGGATCAGCCAACAACTTTTATCTACAGATGGACTGAGGCCCAAAGTTGTACTTCTATTCTGGAGTTGATATGGTTCAAATGGCTCTGAGCACTATGGGACTTAACATCTACGGTCATCAGTCCCCTAGAACTTAGAACTACTTAAACCTAACTAACCTAAGGACATCACACACATCCATGCCCGAGGCAGGATTCGAACCTGCGACCGTAGCAGTCGCGCGGCGGAGTTGATATCACAAAAGTAAAATTTTGGGCCTCAGTCCATTAGTAGATAAAAAGTTCTGATGCACAACTGTATTCCCTGGTATGTTTAGTCAAGTTAACGTTATTGCTGAATTGTGTAATTCCATATGTTATTTGTTAAAAATGGTCTTTGAAGTAATTTTACATTAAGCCATGGATCGATATATTAAGAAGTTGAGATAACTATATTTGCCTTATCATCACGTTTATCTGTGCATTATCATCTCTGGGAATCGGTAATGTCCTTGGAAATGGGCTTATAACCCGAAACCTAGGTTTGTAGTAACAATAATAAAATTAGTGATATAAGGCAAAAAACAGTGTTCGTTTAGTTAACTTTTGACGATAATATTAAACGAGGAGAGTATTACAAGGGAAAGCTGAGGGCACAGAGTAAAGTCTTATGAAGGTTGTTTAGCTCCAGAACACTCTTTAGCGATCGAACGCTGTTCTCATTTACGCTGCCATCAAAATGAGTAGTTATTTAACAGAGATAAGAGTGTTTCGAGTTTCATTAATCGAATTTTATTAAACCTCGCAGGTTACCGAATATCACAATAGTACATATCTTCAGATCTTTTTATTTTTCTGTTTAGCTCATTTTGTAACACGTATGTGGGAGGAAGAAATCGTTCCTGCACTTCCTGGGACGTAATCTTTCACATTTTTATAGAAAGTCTGATCGTTAAAAGCTACAACTCTTTATACTTTAGCCGGCCGGAGTGGCCAAGCGGTTCTAGGCGCTTCAGTCTGGAACCGCGCGATCGCTAAGGTCGCCGGTTCGAATCCTGCCTCGGGCATGGGTGTATGTGATGTCCTTAGGTTAGTTGTGTTTAAGTAGTTCTAAGTTCTAGGGGACTGATGACCTCAGATGTTAAGTCCCATAGTGCTCAGAGCCGTTTGAACTATTTTCTTTATACTTTTGCCGGCCAGTGTGGCCGAGAGGTTCTAGGCGCTTCAGTCTAGAACCGCGCGATTGCTACGGTCGGAGGTTCGAATCCTGCCTAAGGCATGGATGTGTGTGGTGTCCTTAGGTTAGTTAGGTTTAAGTAGTTCTAAGTTCTGGGGGACTGATGATCTCAGATGTTAAGTCCCATAGTGCTCAGAGTCACTTGAACCATTTTCTCTGTACTTTGCTAAATGATCTCGCGACGAAACGCACCGCTTTTCTTTCTATCTTCTCTACTCTCATTATGCTCGTCCTGGCCAGTAAGACTCCAAGACTGACGAGAATGAGTCGAACAAGTGTTTCGTGAGCAACTTCTTTCGTGTGTGATTTCCGTCCCCTAAGGATTCTTCCCGTTAGTCTCAGCCTAACATCAGTTGTTTCCACAAACAAGTTATGTTATTGAGACACATACAGCTATGATATTTTAGAGTCATTCTTGTTACCAGTGATCGATTGTCAATCATACATGGCTCAGTCACACTAATGTGATCGCCGCCCATGTTCGACGACAACGTGCAGTAGCCACTCGCAGACGGCAGGTGGCACCACTAGCAGTAGAGGGTACAAAAAGGATGTCGGGGGGGGGGGGGTGTATGTGGCTGTTCAGGCTATTGATAGGCCTTCATATTAATGTGACTGAACAGTGTATAACAGAACAATAATGGATTTCTCCGCCTGTTTATGCTTAATAAACTATATTCATTTGCAATGATGTTCAGATGCCCGTCCTGCACCACGTGTGGAAGATGTACTTTGCTTCTCTGACAATATACCCGTGGAGATTCCGTCGTCATCCAACAAATTTCAGACACACATGGTGTAACGAAACAATACCGACTAACTCTGAACGATATATTCAGAAACAAAAGGGGGATGGATACCTTTGTTCGGAAACGTCACCCTATGTCACTACAGTACGCCGAAGTTAACAAGGGATAGCACCTCCCAGAAGGTCGGCCCTTCTGCAGCACACAGACGTTGAACTTGGCTTCTAACATTGCCTTCTGCGAAAATACAATTTTTAAAACAGGTTTAATATTCCCATCTCTTCAATTGGAAGACTATGAAAATGGTTATATTAGCAAGGTGCCTGTACCTTCTTTGTCGTGTGACAATAGTTTTGCATCTCTTGCAGTAGTGTTTCGCGGGGAATAATAAGATCTTGTTTCTTCCAGGTTAGATACTTTAGCTTTCTCTCTTTATAATATCAAATTGATGGGAAACGACGCAAAAGTTCGGATACAAATTCAGTCTTGATCGTTCTGCGTTTGTAGTCAGACGACGCAGTTCAGAGACAAGGTTTTGCACGTGTTAACATATACTGTCTGAAGGGAACGTTTAGCCTTTTACCAAATAATACCTCTTTTATGACTCTTGTGCGTTTGCTGACCGTAACTGTGAGTTAAACAATCCGTAACTTCTTCCGTGACCTGCGCTTCTGTGGGCCTGAGATTATTTCATCCTCAAACATCAACTGTTCACAAATGCAGAGTTTTACTGATAAAGGACCTTGATGGTTGATAGGACAGACACATCTCTATATTTTAAAACTATTTTTATTGGGTTCTTCACTGTAAAAGCTTGAGCACTTACTTTGTTAGTCCCAGGTTACTGTTCTTAACAAACACGATAGCCAATGTTGCTCCGAGGCAAGCAACGCAATTTTTAAAATTATCTCACCACTCTTTCGCTAAAACTTGTTTCACGATGTGAAGCAGTGGGTTCGTAACGTTGAAATATGACGTAGAACGTGCCACAGAATCTGAAGCCAACACTTATGGTTGCACGGAACATTTTCGACCGACCGGAGAACAAGTGAAGCGAAATTTCTTTGCTGGGGTAATGGACCATGGATAATAAAAGCATTGTGTTGTTTCACAGCGGCCTTTGGGTCGCATAAAAGAATGGCATCGTCCATTAATCAAGTTGTGTAGAAACTTTTGTAAAGCGAAGCGGTTATTAATCATCCTTTTAAGCGACCTACAAGGCGAGTATAATGGTAACATAGTTAGAATTCTCAATGCTCCGTTGCTCGCGTACCATTAAACAGACATTATTCGACGACTGTACCTGACAATAAATTAAGAACAGAATCAAAACAGAACAGATCAGCATGAAAGGAAGCGTTTTACCTTGCGTACGCTTCCCAATAGAAATGATATTTCGTTGGAGGCGTAATATCTGTCAAATGCGGATTATTCACGCTGCAGAGTAAAAGCCCATGTTTCCTTTTAAGAAAGCACAGAAATTTAATGGCATTAAATGTTTGTATGACACCAATAACCGAGAGGGGAGGAACTAAAAATAGGCCTTTGAAGAGTTCTGCCAAGGTTTTAACTAAACAATGGTACATAACTCGAACAGTGAGAATAAGCGCAATAAGGAAGGACACATTAGAAGAATAAAACTTTGTGGTTATTTGTGGATAATTTACCTAACATTTCTCCAAAACAGATTGTGTGCAGGAGAGATTTCTGAAACAGTACGTCGGTGGATATCAAACTTCATATCCCCGGTTTATAACAAATTATGCCTGTAATATTATCATTCATTCCAGCGAAATACCTGATGTTGAGGGCGGTAACAAATAGTTTCATTTGGTATGGTACGATTCATGAGAATTATATGTAAGTAATTTACATTGGATGAGGACATTCACGGTCGCCGAGGTACCGTTGTAAAGTAGTTGAACTACTACTGTCAGAATAACGTGGTGGAACATAAACACGCCAGTAGTAGCGCTTGAGGTTTATACGTTAATGATACAAAGTAAGATCCCAGCTACATCATAATCTACAAAGAAACAAGATCAAAAAATAATCCCATAAATCTGCAGGGATCTCACTACAACACTGTGTTAGCTTAGGTACGCATACTTTTTCCTCTCACATTGGAGAAAAAATGGAGTAAACGACAAGAAAGGAAGGAAGATTAGTGTTTAAGAAAGTTAGTTTGGGAAGTACGAGAAGGGAAATCAGCCGTGTTCTCTTCACTGGAACCAGTTCTTCATATATTTAGGGAAATTAGAGAAAATCTAAATCGGGATGGCCGGACGTCGAATTGAACTGTAGTCTCCCTGAATATATCAGTTATAAACACTTTATTACCATACTTAGATCGTTTGGCTGTTTTAAACAGGCTTATGACAGCATTAATTGTCAAATATTGCTCTTCATGAGCGAATTTAATATACCTGCAAGATTAATTAAGTTGATTTTAAAATGAATACAAGAAATATCTTGGTGAATAAATTACTGGCAGGAAAAACGGAAAATACTAAGATGTACTTTGGAAACCGGCATTATCTCATCTGTACTTCTTAACCTCATTTGAAGAATGTTAATAAGGCAGTTACTAAAACAAAATGAAAAGGAATGCAGCTGGCGGATGTAAACATTACAAACGTCACCTACAGGTATGATGTAGATATAATAAGCAATTCCGAAACATACGTTATCGAAATAATGATAAACTATTATAAAATTTCCAAGAAAACAGGACTTACATTTGATCAGAAGAATAAAGAATTCCTATTGATAAGTTAAAAAAACGAATTAATCAACCCTTGTTTGCAGACGAGTCTCCTTCACTAGATATAGTGGTTACAAGATCTTCGGGAATCTCATCATTATTGACAACAGAAAAGGTAAAGTAAAACATGCAATTCCAGCAACTGCCAACAAAATCTCAATAAAATTATACCATAAACCAAAGTAAATGAACGCTCAATAGCAACTAGACAATCATTAATATGAATCTGCAATAACGACATCACTTTAAAAACTTGTATACCCTGTCATGATGTTCCACAATAATTACAATACAGTGTATTCATTAAGTTGTATAAATACGCTTCTTCCAAGTACAGGCGAAATATTCCGTAAAAAGAAAAAAGTCATCAATGTAGATTTGATCTCACATTTAAGAAAAATATGAAGGAAAGGTATTAACATTGAAAAGAAGACTATCAAGAAACCACTTTCGTCATTTAATAGACGAAGATGCCAAGGGATGGAGGATTAGAGAAAAACGGAGAAACGTGAGTCATAGAAACAGCGTAACGTCTTAACATTGGTGAAGAGAAGGTTGTGCTACACTGCTAATATTGTAATAACATCGAAGGCTAGACTATCTTTGTTCATCGTGGTCTAGGAGAAACGTCTTTCACCATTAATTGAGGAACCCTGGTAAAAAGATGATTAACGAATGATTACCGCTTTATCAAATAAACAAAAAGCACTGTTCGATCTCTGTACTATCTTCACTGACCTTAAGGTACTAACGTTTTCCTGTACTAAGCTACTGTCGACTTCACTGAACATGTTTCAGTGTACTCTTTTACTAAGCCGGATATCGACGTTTCTCCCTGCAGTACCGAATTGCCACCACGCTGTATTTTAAGTTGAATTAACTACTAGTCGTGGAGGACTGGATGCAGTTTTAGGGGAAGGTGCAGAAGAAAATGTTACAGGAGGATATGGCTTTGGGACAAGGAATGAGAGAGGAGAAAGGCTAATTGGGTTCTGTAATAAATTTCAGCTAGTAACAGCCAATACTTTGTTGAAGAATCACAAGAGGAGGAGATGTACTTGGAAGAGGCCGGGTGATAAGGGAAGATTTCAGTTAAATTACATCATGATTAGGCAGAGATTCCGAAATCCGATTCTGGATTATAAGGCGAACCCAGGAGCAGATGTAAACTCAGATCACAATGTAGTAGTGATGAAGAGTAGACTGAAGTTTAAGACATTAATGAGGAGATATCAATACGCAAAGAAGCGGAATAGAGAAGTACTAAGGAATGAAGAGATACGGTTGAAGTTCTCTAAGGCTGTAGATACAGCAATAAAGAATAGTCCAGTAGGTAGTACAATTGAAGAGGAATGGACATCTCTAAAAAGGGCAGTCACAGAAGCTGGAAAGAAAAAAATAGGTACAAAGAAGGCAATTGCAAAAATCCGTGGGTAACAGAAGAAATACTTCAGCTGATCAATGAAAGAAGGAAGTGCAATAATGTTCAAGGAAATTCAGGAAAACAGAAATACATGTCGCTGAGGAATGAAACAAATAGTATGTGCAGGGAAGCTAAGACGTAATGGCTGCATGAAAAATGTGAAAAAAGTGTTCAGATGTGTGTGAAATCTTATGGGACTTAACTACTAAGGTGATCAGTCCCTAAGCTTAACACTACTTAACCTAAATTATCCTAAGGGCAAACACACTCACCCATGCCCGAGGGAGGATACGAACCTCCGCCTGGACCAGCCGCATAGTCCACGAATGTGGCGCCATAGACTGCTCGGCTAATCCCGCGCGGCGATCATGTGAAGAAGTCGAAAAAGAAATGATTGTCGGAAGGACTAATTCGGCTTATAGGAAAGTCAAAACGATCTTCGGTGAAATCAAAAACAAGGGTGGTATCATTAAGAGTGCAACTGGAATGCCGTTATTAAATGCACAGGAGAAAGTGGAGAGGTGGAAAGAGTACATTGAAGGCCCCTATGAGGGGGAAGATTTGTCTGATGTGATAGAAGAGGAAACATGAGTCGATGTAGAAAAGAGAGGGGATCCAGTATTAGAATCATAATTAAAAAAGCTTTGGAGGACTTACGGTAAAATGAGGCAGAAGGAATCGATATCATTCCATCAGAATTTCTAATTAAAATTCAAGGCGAAACAGTATCAATGACATGATTTGCTGATGACATTGCTATCCTGAGGGAAAGTGAAGAAGAGTTACATGATGTGATGAATGGAATGGACAGTCTAATGAGTACAGAATATGGATTGAACGTAAATCAAAGAAGGACGAAAGTAATGAGAAATAGCAGAAATGAAAGGAGCGAAAAACTTAAAATCAGGGTTGGTGCGGACCAATGGCCTTTGTAGTCTGGCCCTTCAGCCCCCACAAACCAACCAACCACGATTGGTGGTCACGAAGTAGATGAAGTCAAGGAATTCTGCTACCAAGACTGTAAAAATAACCGATGACGGGCGGAGTAAGGAGGACATCACAAGCAGACTTGTTGTTGTTGTTGTTGTGGTTTTCAGTCCTGAGACTGGTTTGATGCAGCTCTCCATGCTACTCTATCCTGTGCGAGCTTCTTCATCTCCCAGTACCTGCTGCATCCTACATCCCTCTGAATCTGTTTAGTGTATTCATCTCTTGGTCTCTCTCTACGATTTTCACCCTTCAAACTGCCCTCCAATACTAAATTAGTGATCCCTTGATGCCTCAGAATATGCCCTACCAAGTGATGTCTTATTATTGTCTAGTTGTGCCACAAATTTCTCTTCTGCCCAATTCTGTTCAATACCTCCTCGTTAGTTATGTGATCTACCCATATAATCTTCAGCATCCTTCTGTAGCACCACATTTCGAAAGCTTCTATTCTCTTCTTGTCCAAACTATTTATCGTCTACGTTTCACTTCCATCCATGGCTACACTCCATACAAATACTTTCAGAAACGACTTCCTGGCACACACATCTATACTCGATGTTAACAAATTTCTCTTCTTCAGAAACGCTTTCCTTGCCATTGCCAGTCTACATTTTATATCCTCTCTACTTCGACCATCCGCAGTTATTTTGCTCCCCAAATAGCAAAACTCCTTTACTACTTTAAGCCTCTCATTTCCTAAACTAATTCCCGCAGCATCACCCGATTTAATTCGACTATATTCCATTATCCTCGTTTTGTTTCTGTTGATGTTCATCTTATATCCTTCTTTCAAGACACTGTCCATTCCGATCACTCTTCCATGTCCTTTGCTGTCTCTGACAGAATTACAATGTCATCGGCGAACCTCAAAGTTTTTATTTCTTCTCCATGGATTTTAATTCCTAATCCGAATATTTATTTTCTTTCCTTGCTCAATATACAGATTGAATAACATTGGGGATAGGTTACAATCCTGTCTCACTCCCTTCCCAACCACCGCTTCCGTTTCATGCCCCTCGATTCTTATAACTGCCATCTGGTTTCTGTACTATTTTACCCCTGCCACCTTTAGAATTTGAAAGAGAGTATTCCAGTCAACATTGTCAAAAGCCTTCTCTAAGTCTACAAATGCTAGAAACGTAGGTTTGCCTTTCCTTAATCTATTTTCTGAGATAAGTCGTAGGGTCAGTATTGCCTCACGTGTTCCAACATTTCTACGGATTCCAAACTGATCTTCCCCGAGGTCGACTTCTACCAGCTTTTCCATTCTTCTGTAAAGAATTCTTGCTCACTAGATGGTAGGGTTTTGTTAGGCCTGGCTCTCCCAAGGCTGTCGTTGGTTCTAATGGGATGTTGTCTACTCCTGGGGCCTTGTTTCGACTTAGGTCTTTCAGTGCTCTGTCAAACTCTTCACGCAGTATCATATCTCCAATTTCATATTCATCTACATTCTCTTCCATTTCTATAATATTGTCCTCAAGAACATCGCCCTTGTATAGACCCTCTATATACTCCTTTCACGTTTCTGCTTTCCCTTCTTTGCTTATTACTGGGTTTCCATTTGAGCTCTTGATATTCATGCTAGTCGGTCTCTTTTCGCCAAAGATCTCTTTAATTTTCCTGTAGGCAGTATCTATCTTACCCCTAGTTATATGTGCCTCTACATCCTTTTATTTGTCCTCTAGCCATCCCTGTTTAGCCATTTTGCACTTCCTGTCGATCTCATTTTTGAGATATTTGTATGCTCTTTTGCCTGCTTCATTTACTGCATATTTGTATTTTCTACTTTCATGAATTAAATTCAATACCTCTTCTGTTACCCAAGGATTTATATTAGACCTCGTCTTTTTACCAACTTCATCCTCTGCTACCTTTACTATTTCGTCTCACAAAGGTACCCATTCTTCTTCTACTGTATTTCTTTTCCCCCTTCTTGTCAATCGTTCCCTAATGCTCTCCCTGGAGCTCTCTACAACCTCTGGTTCTTTCAGTTTATCCAGGTCCCATATCCTCAATTTACCACCTTTTTGCAGTTTCTTCAGTTTTAATCTACTGTTCATAGCCAATAGATTGTGGTCAGAGTCCACATCTGCCCCTAGAAATGTCTTACAATTTAAAACCTGGTTCCTGAATCTCTGTCTTACCATTATATAATCTATCTTAGACCTTGCAGTATCTCCAGGCTTCTTCCATGTGTACAACCTTCTTTCATGATTCTTGAACCAAGTGTTAGCTATGATTAAGTTATGCTCTATGCAAAATTCTACCAGGTGGCTTCCTCTTTCATTCCATACTCCCATTCCATGACTATTAAATTTTCATCTCCCTTCACTATCTGAGTAATTTTTTTATGTAATCATACATTGCATCAATCTCTTCGTCATCTGCGGAGCTAGTTGGCATATAAACTTGCACTACTGTGGTAGGCGTGGGCTTGACCACAATAATGCGTACACTATGCTGTTTGTAGTAGCTTACCCGCATTCCTATTTTTTATTCATTATTAAACCTACTCCTGCATTACCCCTATTTGATTTTGCATTTATAACCCTATATTCACCTGACCAAAAGTTTTGTTCCTCCTGCCACCGAACTTCACTAATTCCCATTATAACTAAGTTTAACCTATCCATTTCCTGTTTTAAATTCTCTAACCTACCTGCCCAATTAAGGGATCTGACATTCCTCGCTTCGATCCGTAGAACGCCAGTTTTCTTTCTCCTGATAACGACGTCCTCCTGAGTAGTACCCGGCCGGAGATCCGAATGGGGGACTATTTTACCCTCGAAATACTCTACCCAAGAGGACGCCATCATCATTTATCCATACAGTAAAGCTTCATGCCCTCGGAAAAAATTACGGCCGTAGTTTCCCCTTGCTTTCAGCCGTTCGCGGTACCAGCACAGCATGGCCGTTTTGGCTAGTGTTACAAGACCAGATCAGTCAATCTTCCAGACTGTTGCCCCTGCAACTACTGAAAAGGCTGCTGCCCCTCTTCAGGAACCACACGTTTGTCTGGCCTCTCAAGAGATACCCCTCCGCCGGCCGGAGTGGCCGTGCGCTTCTAGGCGCTACTTTCTGGAGCCGAGCGACCGCTACGGTCGCAGGTTCGAATCCTGCCTCGGGCATGGATGTGTGTGATGTCCTTAGGTTAGTTAGGGTTAAGTAGTTTTAAGTTCTAGGGGGCTGATGACCTCAGAATTTAAGTCCCATAGTGCTCAGAGCCATATGAACCATTTTTGAAGATACCCCTCAGTTGTGGTTGCACCTACGGTACGGCTGTCTGTATCGCTGAGGCACACAAGTAAGGTCCATGGTTCATGGCGGGAGACTATGACTGGTAAAAAGGGCATTTCTGACTAAGATAAGTCTACTAGTATCAAATATAGGCCTTAAGCTGAGGAATAAATTTCTGCGAATATACGTTTGGAGCACAGCAGAGTATGGTAGTGAAACATGGATACTGGGAAAACCGGAAAGTAAGACAATCGAAGCATCTGAAGTATGGTGCTACAGACGAATGTTGAAAATTAGGTGGACTTATAAGGTAAGGTATGAGGAGGAACTGCGCAGAATCTGAGAGGAAATGAATATATGGAAAACACTGACAAGAAGAAGGGACAGGATGGTAGGGCATCTGTTAAGACACCAGGGACTGGCTGTTATGGTATTAGAGGGAGATGCAGAGGGCAAAAACTGTAGAGGAAGATAGCGATTGGAATGCATCTAACAGACAGTTGATGACGTCGGTTGCAAGTACTACTCTGGAGATGAAGAGGTTGGCACAGGAGAGGAATTCGTGGCGAGCTACATCAACCCCGTCAGAACACTGATGACTCAAACAACAACTAAGTTATTTGAGAATGCAGGCTTTCTCGGTGAATCTCGATGATAAAATCTTCTTGGGTTGACAGCCGACTCAACGCGTTGTTCTCTAGCAACGTTTTAGCAAGTTACTGTCGGGTACACGTCTCGTCCGAATCTCTATAGCCGCTGGACCACGGGCTTCTCTGCATCCTCGGCGCCGGTTTGGCCAATCGTGAGCGAGGGGAATCTGTGCGATGGCTCGTGGGGGGGGGGGGGGGGGGGAGGGGGGAGCCGTGGACGACGGGTCCTTGCGTCTAGTCTTGGTGCGGCCTGCTTATTCCTTCTGCCGCCACCAACCTGCCTCCATCGGTGCGCTCTCGTTTTATTCTTGATAATGTTGTGCTCAACGCAGTGCTGAGTTGGAAGCCACTATCTCAATTCACCAGGTTGTCACTGACCCGTATCTCCACTGCCTCTTTAATAATAGAGCCCCAGAAACCTTTCGCTCTACACATTCTCTTGGTTTCTTCAAACTGGAACGTGCGTTCTTCACTGAGGCTGTGCTCCGCTACCACGGGTTTTTCTTTTTGTCCGAGGCGAACGCTTCTCACATGTTCAGAGATGCGTTGTGTTATACAACGCTGCATCTAGAATGAGATTTTCACTCTGCAGCGGAGTGTGCGCTGATATGAAACTTCCTGGCAGATTAAAACTGTGTGCCCGATCGAGACTCGAACTCGGGACCTTTGGTAGAGCACTTGCCCGCGAAAGGCAAAGGTCCCGAGTTCGAGTCTCGGTCGGGCACACAGTTTTAATCTGCCAGGAAGTTTCAACGCTGCATCTGTCCAATATATTGTTTCCCACATTCGCACGAAATTCTATAGACTCTCGGTGTTATTAGACCCAAGTTATCCTTCATTGAGCCCAGCATATTTCCGATTTTTGCTGGAGGATGAAAGATGGTTTTTTGTCTTGTTCTTCTTCAGTATCCTGGCAATCTTGGCCGTGGGCGGCCCTGCGTACGGGAGGAAAGCCAGGTCTTTGTTGTTCTCTTCTTCCTGAAGGTCCTCCTTCTTCCTCTTCTTGCTCATGTTGAGAGAGCGTCTAATCTGCGTTTCGGTTGTTCCATTTTTCTGAAAGATTTTTTTCAGGTACTCAATCTCAGTAAGTAAACTGTCCTTGTCGTTTACGTTCAAATGGTTCAAATGGCTCTGAGCACTATGCGACTTAACTTCGGAGGTCATCAGTCGCCTAGAACTTAGAACAAATTAAACCTAACTAACCTAAGGACATCACACACATCCATGCCCGAGGCAGGATTCGAACCTGCGACCGGAGCGGTCTCTCGGCTCCAGATTGTAGCGCCTAGAAACGCACGGCCACTCCTGCCGGCGTCGCTTATGTCATGAGCTCTGCGGACAAGGGTAGTGAGCACGGATTTCCGTTGTGTTGGGTGATGGCAGCAGTTGGCGTTGAGGTACAGGTCTGTGTGTGTTTTCTTTTGGTAGACCGAGTGTCCCAGTTTGCCGTCCGTTTTCTTCTTTATTATGATATCGAGGAAGGGTAGGCACTCATTTTCTTACAATTCCATTGTTAACTTCGTGTTCTCGTGTGTGCTGTTCAGATTGTTGAGAAATTCCGTTAGATTGTCCTCACCATGCTGTCAGACCGCGAAAGTATCGTCCACGTACCGATAAAAGACGTTGGGTTTAAGGCGTGTTGTTTTCAAGGCGATATCCTCGAAGTATTCCATGTACGGATTGGCGATACATGGTGCCAGTGGGGATCCCATACTGACTCCATCCACCTGTTGGTAAAATTTGCCCCCACACTGGAAATATGTGATCGTGAGTGCATGGCGGAATAATTCCACTGTGTATTCGTAGAAATGATTCTCCAGTAGTTTCAAGGAGTCCTTTCGTGAAGAGGGGTGTAACGTCAAACCTGACCAAAATATCATTTTTGTCAAGACGCCACTCCTTGACTCCTTGGAATTCTTGATGTAGTGGGGACATTTACCACGAGAGGCTTAAGTAATTGAGCCAGGTGTTTCGCTATACCATAGGTGGGAGAACTGATCGTGTCTAATATCGGATGTAGTGGAACCTCCCTCTTGTGTATCTTGGGGAGACCATACAACCGTGATGGAACCGGAGCTCTTTTATCAGGTCCTGGTTCGGACCTGAGTTGCTGAGAAGGCCGATGGCCTTTCTAGTCACAGCTGTTGTACGGTCTAAGAACACCGGGTGTCTAAAGCATTTCGTGCGAATGTGGGAAACAATATATTGGACAGATGCAGCGTTGCATAACACAACGCATCTCTGAACATATGAGAAGCGTTCGCCTCGGACAAAAAGAAAAACCCGCAGTAGCGGAGCACAGCCTCAGTGAAGAACACACGTTTCAGTTTGAAGAAACCAAGAGACAGTGTAGAGCGAAAGGTTTCTTGGGCTCTATTATTAAAGAGGCAGTGGAGATACGGGTCAATGACAACCTGGTATATTGGGATAGTGGCTTCCAACTCAGCACCACGTGAAACACAACATTATCAAGAATAAGATGGAGGCAGGTCGGTGGCGGCGGATGGAATAAACAGGCCGTAACGAGACGAGACGCCAGGACCCTGCTTGCAGCTCTCTGGTATGGAACCTCCTCTGAGGTGGTCTACAATATTGGAGTCTGTTGGCAATTGACATTTACTCTACAAGTATAAAGGTAAAATTGGCTGGGATAAAAAAGGGTTTGCTAAAACTTGTCTGAGCTCGACAGGATAAAATATAAAGAGTGCTAGAAAACTAACGGCGAGAGGAAGAGGAATGTTTGTTCTTCTTCTGCTTAACTCTCGGAATAGCAGCGATTATTCGCTGCCAGTCATAATCGGTAAAAATAGGGAAGCGGTTTATAAGGTCCAAGTCCCTCTTAGGAATGACGGCGGTCAGATTCGCAATTGCCCAGCCGAAATCATAAGGCTTATGGGGTAGAGGTGGTTTAGGAACATTGGAGGCGGTAAAAGGGTATGGGGTATTGTGATGCGCGAACGTCTTGTTACGCAATGATTTTGCGACCATCTTCAGCAGTTCAGGCGCAGTGATCTCTGTCTCTGCAAGCGGCGTGTAGACTACCTCTTCTGTGTCCAGGTCTTGGATGGGCGCAGCTGTTGTGACTTCTTCTCCCAGCAGTGGCAATCCCGCCTTGTCCGCGGAAGGGTAAACGGGCGTTTCGATGCCTTTGGTCACGTCATCTCGTATTGCTGGTGGAGCTGATTCGGAATCTTGCTTCCGCTGGGCCTCCTCCTTCGAGGAGGGGGCAGACATCTTGTTTTCCACCTCCATGGGCACCCCCACAGCGCCCTGCGTTACCGCAGGAGCCGGGGGAGCGTCCGTCTGCGTGGCGATGGTGGCAGTCGTAACTTCTCGCCCCTTGCGGGACTTACAGGCCAGCAACTCGCGAAGCTGTGCGAGCTGGAGGCGTACCTCGTCCACCTCGGCCCGAAGTGCAGCCCTCTCACCTGCCATGGCAGATTTGAGAGCAGCAACTGCGTTGGCGACAGCATCGTCGATCTTGTGAATGCTGTTGGGATTGCAGCAGCACAGCCCTCCACCCGCGCCAGCATCGGCAAAAGTGCCAGTGGCGTGATGCGCGGGCAGAGAATTTGCCGCTTCTTGATTCCTTGTCACCTCCTCTTGCGCAGTGGTTCGCCGTCGGTGTGTGTTCCGCTCCCTCCCGCGGCCACGGCTCTTGAGATAACTGCAGCCACGGTGGTTGGCGGCATGGGAACCGCCGCAATTACAACATGTTGCAGCGGCTTCCCTGGGCTTCTTACAGTCGCGAGTGAGGTACTGCTTTGCACACTTCAAACACGCGACTACTCCTGTGCAATCCGCGGCGAAGTGCCCCAACTTCTGACAGCGGAAGCACTGTAAAGGTTTCTTCCTCTTCTGCTTGCTGTCCAGTCCAAGCGCTTGGCCCAGGAGGCTAACGATTGCGGCAGCTTGTTCTCCTCGTCTTCCCTTCTGGCGTCCAGACATGTTGGCGCGGCGAGAGAGAATGCCGGAATGAGCCAGGACCCCTGCCGCCTGCTTTCATCTAGTACTTTCCCCTCTTTGCGGAAGTGTGAGGGGGAGTTTGCAGCCTTTTGGCTTTTACTCCCCTGTGTACATGTGTGTGTGATTTTTCTATATATTTTTGGTGTCTGTGATAAGTGATGAATTGTTGTGAGTGTGTCTGGTACTTGCCTGAGGTAGGCGAGATGATTGGTGATATATGGCAAGGAACTGGATTAGGGATTGGGTATTGGGATTTTCTCTTCGACTTAATCGTCGAAGATCGTCATAGGGCGCTTGTGTTTATCGCGGGACATGTCATACCGACCTAGGGAGTGGATCAGTGCATTTCCGGATCTGGAAGAACCTTCATAGAAGGCCCTTGCCAGATCCTGGAAACGCTCTCTCAGGAGTGGGATTTCGGCTGCGGCGTGCAAGTCGTCTGTGGGGAATCCAAGAGGTAGGTGCAGTGCCCTTCTGAGGGCGCGGTTCTGCAGCCTCTGGAGTTTGTCCAGGTGCTGCTTTGCCGCGTATCCCCAGACAGTGCACGCATACTCCATTACTGGCCGGATCAGGGCCTGGTAAACATTTACTGCTACTGGGCAGGGAAGGGAGCTGTTTGTGTTCGGGATAGGGTATAGGATGGACATTCTGGCGCAGACCTTCCTGTGGTCCTCGTCTATGTGGGGTTTCCACGTAAGACGAAAGTCCAAGGTTACGCCAAGGTACTTGGCGGTTCTGCGCCAGGGGAGTTGGGTTCCATTTAGGTGGAGGTGGAGGGGGGAGCCAGGACCCATCGCCCGCAGCTCCTCCTCACCACGCGCCGCAGCGCAGATTCCGCTCGCGCCTGATTGGCCCAACCGGCGCCGAGGATGCAGAGAAGCCCGTGGTCCAGTGGCTATAAAGATTCGGACGAGACGTGAGCGCGACACTTCGCCTGAAGATAGCAAGTAGGAAACTTGCTGAAACGTTGCTGGAGAACAACGCATTGACTCGGTTGTCAGCCCCAGAAGATTTTATCAACTGAGTTATTCTCATCTTCAAGATTTCGCACAAGTAAGTGAATATACGTATGTGTAAGATGTATGCTACTAGACTGCCAGGGATATTACAATGTCCGTGTACAGTATATTACATGGACTAACTTTCGTTAACTTAAACCTGTTTTCAAAGTTTTGCACAACAGGTTTAATTTTTTTATTATTTCATTTTCTGCTTCATATAAATGTTTTGTGATTCAATTAATTCACTTGTCTAAACTGATTTAGTGATGATGCTGGTATTCGGAGTTTTGGTTAATATGCTTTTGTTATCATTTTCCAGCTACTGTCAACGATGTATTTCTCCGAAGCTGCTACCGCTGACTAACGTCAGCTGGCTGTTGCACTGGATGCCTGCGTTATCTCTGATCCCTCTGCTGTGGCTGATACGAAATCTTGTCGAAAAGTGGCCACGTCTCCTCTTGCAGATTTAATAAAACTAAACTGTAAATTAGTCCAGTGAAGTTTCTGTTCCAAACAATAGTTAGATGTATAATAAACTTCTCGTAGAACACATTGGAGAATCCAGGAGCTCAAACAGGTATTTGTAAAATCACAATTGTTAATGGTAACAATGAACATCTGCACTATTACGCGGGTACGGTAGGTGAGTTGTGCATTTATTCAATACTTTACTCTGCACGAAAGTCTTTACTACGCCATAAAAATAATCAAACAGTTTTAATTTACCGTAGCATACTGAAGTCTACATAATAGTTGCCTAAACTGTTCGTTCATTCATCATATATTGTAGAAACACTAGATACCGTTTGCCAAAATTATTAATTCTTGAAGGGTAAGTTATTATTTTCTTCTCTCACCCGCATTTCGTGGTTTCGTTGTTCAGCAGTAACTGACGTTTCTCGTCAACTCCGTGTAGCCGCAATCCGTCATTAAACAGCTCACGAATGTCTTCTGCTCTTCTCTTCCAGATCTTGAATCTTCTCTCCCAAACAGTTTCGGTTCTTTCTTCCACCTTCTCTTACTCTCTTCTGCTCACCAGATGTTTCTACAGTTGTTAAATAATTTCTACATATGCCGTGTTTCAGCTTACTTATCATCGCTTCGTGCTAACGCAACATCATTAACATCCGCGAAAGCACCCTTCATTATATCGGCGATACCTCAAAACAGCTTCGCTGTCACTCCATCTCGTTAGAGTACTTCTTTCCGCATTCTTCTCGACACGTACAACCATAACATGAATTCTTCTTTATCACATTATATGACCGTCCCAACCGAACTAACTACCTTCATTCTCACTGTTCACTATCAACGGTCTCCCGTCTCCTACCAGATTACAAAATGCATATATTAATTTTGACCCAAAGGGTCTAGTAGCTGACTGCATGAATCATAGGAAGGCAACGAAAACCACTACATTAAACACACACAATATATGCCCACAGGAAATGTGGGTTGTAAATGTAAACATGTCATGATGACTTCTCCGGTGGTAAAAGGATAGGGGATAGCCCATCATTCACAACCCCGGAAGTGGACTGCGAAGTAGGAGATAACGAAGCAGGAAAGATTGAATAACCAATGATAGGGTAACATTCTGGGGGTAGAAGTGTGGAATATCAGACATCTGAATGTGGTAGGAAAGCTAGTAGAGTAGAAGTGTGGAATATCAGCCTCTGAATGTGATAGTAAAGCTAGAAAATCGGAAGAAAGTCAGTCTAGAAATACTTGGACTTGGTGAAATGAAACAGAATGCTGATGAGGATATCTGATCAGACCAATATAGGTTAATATCAAGAGGAGAAAAAAAAGTATAATGAGAGTAGGATTCGTCTTGAACAGGAAGATAGAGCAGTGAGTGAGTTACCGCAAACAGGTCAGTGGTAAGATTGCCAGCAATTCAGAGCTAACATTAGTAGTTTAAGTTTTATACACCGACATCGCAAGCAGGAGTTGAAGATATAGAGAAAGTACATGACGACAACGATGTGACTAAAGTCATGGGATAGCGATATGCATATGTAAAAATGGCAATCGTATCGCTTACACAGGGTATAAAAGGGCAGTACATTGGCGGAGCAGTTACTTATACTCTGGTGATTCACGCGAAAAGACTTCCGATGTGATTATGGCCGCACGACGGAATTACGAGACTTTGAAAATGTAATGGTAGGGGAAGCTAGATGCATGGGACATTCCACTTCGGAATCGTTAGGGAAGTCAGTATTCCAAAATCCACAGCGTCAATAGTATACCGGTAATACCTTTTTCCAGGCACTACCTCTCACTAAGGACAATGCAGTTTCCGACGGCCTTCACTTAACAACCAAGCGTAGCGGGATTTGCATAGAGTTGTCAGTGCTAACAGACAAGCAGCACTGCGTGAAACAACGACAGAAGTCGACATGGGACGTGTGACAAATGTATCGTTAGGGCAGTGAGGCGAAAGGTGAAGTTAATGGGCTGTGGCAGCAGATGACGGACGCAAGTGCCTTTGCTAACAGCACGACGTCGTCTGCAGCACCTCTCCTGGGCTCATGACAATATCGGTCGGACCCTAGCCTGGTCAGATGAGTCCTGGTTTCAGCTGGTAGGCGTTCATGGACCCAGAACTGTCGTAATGTCCAGGCAAGCACTATGGTTACTGGTCCTAAGCTCCAAAGCATTTGTTTGACTTGTTTGTGACCCCCAAGACTGAGTGGCCCGACCACAGCACATTTAGGTATTTAGGTTCCCATAATTATTTGTATGCACCTGAACTTGGATCTTTGTCCTTCAGAACTGGTTGTGCAATAAATTAAGAAATTTCTGTCAACTGCAGCGGATTTTTATTCTGTAAATATCGTCCAAGATAAATCACAATGCTTCTTCAGGTTTACATTAGTAGCAGGGCAGTCTGCATTCTATGCCACTTCGTTATTGAGGGTTACCCACATCGTGGGCAAGCATACACTCAGTGGCAAACCTGTTGTTATGCTCCATGTCGGCCTTTAATCTATTGTTCTCTATTGATTGACAGTCCTTAACATATTATTCTGCTAAGTGTCTTATGACCCCCTGGGGATAATGCATCCCTCCGAATATCTGCCCCCTATTCCTCCCCCTTCCCCTCCACCTCCTCCTGCTCCACCTATCTGGAAACTCTCCTCACCAATACAAGCACACTTTTGATAACAAATTAATTGACCAATTAATTAAACCCATCTACAAATTAACGTCTCCCCCCTCTGGGATATGCTCAGCCCTTCCCCTCTCCCCCACCTGGAAACTAGCGGAGAAGACTCAGTTGATTCGCTATTTGGCAGAGAGTCGGCTGCAGTGTATGGAATATTGTTTAAACAATTCCTGGTAGACAAGGCAACGTCTCGAATATGATTCATTTAAACAATTTATGTGATACAATAAAGTGTTTGGAATACAGTTTATTTATTTATTGAAAGAATTTGTTGAGAAATTGACTGTAGCATATGGAATACTGCTTATTTAAACATTTTGAAGGTGACAAGGCTGTATGTCATATTTAAACAATTGCGGCGCTTTTTTAACCCCAGTTGTGCAACGAATACCATCAACATAACCCATTGCACGTAATTGCACGCACATGTCCCATACCACTTCACCAGTCCAGCTGCTTCATGTACTCCCACATGGACAAGCCACACTAGCCTCACTTGGGCCCCATGACTGGCAGACCGGAAGTTGCACTAATTCCTGATTAAAAGCATCAGGTGGTGGGAACCGTTTGATATTCATACGTGAGACATTCCCGTCGAAACGCGTGCTCTCTCTCCCTCTCAAGTGGTCACATCCTGCCGTGTGCCACTGCCGGGCTTCTGCATGCCGTCGGACTTGCTCAGACCGAAGAGTAAACAAAGCAGCGTTTACCTGCCAAATCCCAGCTGTGGATGTCTTGGAACTATTCCCTAACTAATTAATTAAATCGATACCGTTTATGTGATACAGTTTTTCCTAGCTTCCTATTCATGGATACTAGGATGGGAATATTTGGCAGGATTCGATCATTCAACCACCTGGATTGCTAACATTACTGGACTTTTTCCTCTTGCCTCTTATCGGTGGATACTGGCCACTTAGGTCATTTAGCAGGAAGTCCATAACATTGGGTGCTATGTCTTTAAACAATCTGTGGAAGGGGTTGTACAGATGTATGTGCTCGCAATACTGCTATCAGAAACAAGGGATTTTGATGTTTAGAATGGGTTTTTAAAGCAGTATATAACTCCTAAGTTGGTTCTCTCAGCTGCACCAGGACGAAGAATGAGTGGGAGGAGGAGGAGGACGACGAGGAGGAAGCGTCTGCCCCGTGACGGGATAGTAACAACAGCGAATACCATTGCAACCTTTCCGCTATAACGCTATAAGACAGAGTCCATTGGACTGTATTGAGAGGCAGAAAACACCACACACATAAAATCTTATGCCCTGCCATTGTAGTAGTTGTCATGGTTGTATGTTATAGATCTCTGAAACATTCCCATGTGCTCATGTCCCAACTTCCACATGCAGCGCCCCTGGTCAGGGAGTAGCACAGCATCAGTTGATGCAGCATATGAACGTATGTGTCAGGGTGCACCAACCCGGCCATTGAGGGCATCCAGAGATGACTGGAGTGGTAGGAATTTGGATGTTATCAATACCCAGGGCCTACCCTCGGCAGTAATCGATACTGAATTGCTCAATTTTCTACAGAGAATAAATGCAACACGATCTAAGGCGCTGCAGTCGTGGACTGTGCGGCTGGTCCCGGCAGAGGTTCGAGTCCTCCCTCGGGCATGGGTGTGTGTGTTTGTCCTTAGGATAATTTTGGTTAAGTAGTGTGTAAGCTTAGGGACTGATGACCTTAGCAGTTAAGTCCCATAAGAAAAAAAATTTTAAAAATGTAACACATATGATTGGAGAGACAGTGTCACGGATCCTGAGTATTAGTTTGTTATTCAACTATCCAGAGGACGCAGCTGCTGGAACCTGCCTTGCAACTGTAGGTAAGAACCCACTAGCTGGCTGGCTGGATCATTTCTTTGCACCCACCGCTCGCGAGATACTTATGCCAGCCCCTGATGGGTACATCTGACGAGTTTCCGTGGAATAAGATGGTGAAGGCAGCCTCTGGATATGCATATTTGTAAAAGGTTTTCATGTTAAAACGTTTCTCTATTTGTGTTGGTGCCAATGGCAGTTTCGGTGTGGATTTTAAATTTTGGACTCATATGCATAATTTGCACAGGTTTTGTTATAATTCTGGTAAAGTAGCCATTAGGTCTAACTGTTTTAGAAGTGTTTTTTAAATGCTCCCACTGGAGGATGTTAAGTGTTATTCTAATTTACTTCTTTTTAAAGAGAACTGTGAAGAATAATCCACTTCCGCTCTCGTGTCACTCTGTTACACAATGGCAGCTTAGCACGATACATTTGATTCTGGGTTATTGTTAAATAGTTTATTTTCTTAAGTTAATTTGGAAAATATTTAGTAGTTTATTTCAGAATGGGTGGCAGAGAGGTGCCTGGGGTCACTGTCTTGAGAAAGGAGGAACACAAATATGAGCTGAGGTTTAGTAGGTTCGAGCCTCTTGGGAGTGTAGCTGATCATGCAGGGATATTGAAGGGAGTATTGCACCACAATGTAAGTCTAGGGGAGAAATTATAAGTGTTCAAATACAAATGGAGGAAGAACTAAATACGGTAGTCTGAGCGATAGGGGACTTCTTGATGGCCAAGAGGGCATTTGGGACCTAAAGCGCAGTGATATTTTTGCTAAGTTTTAATTGGGTTCTCACGGAAGTAGAAAACCTTAGTCCAGATTGTGGTTCCTTTTGAATTTACAGGTTGAAGGTGAAAATGTTGGATCGTGGGGACAACAGTTATATAGGTTGCTATATCCAAAACGCACAGGAAAACTAATGGATCATGTTAATACGGCTATGGTGAGGCCTTAGTGAACTGTGTAAGCAATTCATACCCCGGTGGGCACTGCGGGAATTAGCACATAGATATTACTGGCGAATACAACAAAAGAGGGAAGAGTTAGCATGATATATGTGTAATATCAGGACACAGTAAAGGTGCGAGTTTTCCGTATAGTGAAGCAGAGTTTACTAGTAATATTCTTGAAGGGATAAGTCAGAGCGTAGATCTAAGTCATTGTCTGTGTCAAGATCACAGTCAATCGCTGATTTACTAACTGTATTATGGCAGGTAGACACTATTTGTTACGCCCGTGTGAAGCGAAGGGCAGAGAGTGGGTTACAGACTCGAGGGAACCAAAAGGGAGCCGAAAATGGCTTCCTTACAGATAACAGATGTGGCAGTCCTAACCATTTGAAAGAAGATTGTCCACCATCCAACCAAAGAACAGGGAGAATTGTGTCTTAGAGGGGCCATGAACAATGGTAAGGTTAGGGCAAGTAGACCCCTGGTATGTAACAAGACACTAGCTTGGCCTCTTGCTCCTGTTCTGTTTACTGTCTTATGTAAACGAAAAACCGATCCGTGCCCTACTTGACACGGGAAGCTCATTATCATTAATTACTGAAGAGTGGTATCACAAGCGCCAACCACCATGTCGGTTACCTCCACTGAGCACAGAAGTTGGCAACTGCGCAGTGGCCAACTCTGGTGAAATGCATGTGTTGGGGGAATTCACCACTAAGCTGAGGTTCCACGGTTTCCACTTGGAAGTTTGAGGCGAAGGCAGCGTGTCAATTAGCTGTTCCTATGATTTTTGGCTCTGACTTAATTCAACGCGCAAGCATTGTTAATTTGAGCGAACAGTCATTTTCTTTTCATTTCACTAGAGAACGAACATAAATTTTGTAACCATTTTCGTGAAGTACTGGCACAGATTGACGTGATCTGAGAAACAGGAACAAGAGACCGTTAAGTTTAGTCATCTGCCTTCTGAGCAGGCAGCATAACAATGGCGCCTATGTCAAGCATATCCGGATGTGCTTACCAAATTTTTGGGGGTTGTAAAATTCGGTGAGTACAAGATCAAAATTATTGACAATATTCCTATCAGACAGCCACCATACAAGCTTTCACCTCTGAGAATGAAATAAGTCGGGGAATTTATTAAGGAAATGCTTAAGGGTGGAATCATTAGAACTTCTCACCCTCTACACTCAGCGTGCATACTACTTGTTCAAAAAGGAGATGGGTGAGTTCGAAATGTCGCAGATTATCGTGGTTTGAACAAAAAGATAATATTACAGTCCATTTCATTGCCCGACCTACATTCTACTTTCTCCGGTTTTGGAAGGCTAAATTCTTCATTGTTCTGTAGCTCAACCACACCTATTGTAAGATTCCATAGTCTGACGACTGCAACCTAATCACAGCTTCTGCAACCAACTGGAATGTCTACGAGTTTAACTGTGTACCATTTGGACACTCTATGTTCCATTTGGAAACTCGACTGGTGCAGCAGCATTATCCCGTCTCCTAGTTCTTATTTTTTCAGATATCTGATTTAAGATTATCCATTACTTCCTGGGTGACTTCAATGAGAATTTTTCTAAGCATTTTAGACATATTGAGGAAGTCTTGTGCTGGTTAAGGGTGGTCGCACTCTAAGTTAAGCCTTCTAAGGTAAGATCTGCTCAATCATGGATGATTTCTTGAGACATGTAATTGCTCCCCATGGTATTACGGTTGATCACATTTACACTGAAGATATCCACAATTGCCCATCACCCAAGAGAACCAAAGCCAAAGGAACGTTTGTTGGTATGATCTGTTTTTTCAAACGTTCACATCCAACTTCGGCCAAATTGCAGCTCCTTCGAATGAATTTGGACAGAATGGAAATGGAAATGAGATTATTCCCAACAAGCCATCTTCAGGGGCCTTAAGACAGTGTTAGCAACAGCCCCAGTGTTGGCGACTCCTGGCTTTCCCAAGAATTTGTAGTTCAAATGTGTGCCTCTGCGTCAGGTATGGCGGCTGTTCTTTTACAGGGACCCATCAGGGAGAAGATCGGTAGGGTATGCTTCACAGAGTTTGTCAAGATTAGAGACTAGATATCCAGTTTATGGGAAGATTACGGCAGATGGGGTCTATCACTAGATAGACAATTCAGGTCTTTTCTTTCCAGTTTAGAGGTATAACTTTGTTACAGACAGCGTTAGTCGTATGTCTGGGAAATAGAACAGTGAGTTATCTAGTAAGTGAAAGTAGCTCGAAGCATATTTCATTGGCACTGTACTCACCTGTCTCTTGCCGTTGTTCAAGGCCACTGTGGAATATCAAGGTTCCAGTATTAGGTTAAAACAAATTAAGGAGAAGATAAAGGGCGAAGAGGGAAGGGGAGAAAAGGTTGTGCTCTACCGTTCAAAGGGAAATTTATGTGTTGTCCAGCCGGGGGAAGTAAACAGGACAAAACAAAAAAAATGGTTCAAATGGCTCTGAGCACTATGCGACTTAACTTCTGAGGTCATCAGTAGCCTAGAACTTAGAACTAATTAAACCTAACTAACCTAAGGACATCACGCACATCCATGCCCGAGGCAGGATTCGAACCTGCGACCGTAGCGGCCGCTCGGCTCCAGACTGTAGCGCCTAGAACCGCACGGCCACTCCGGGCGGCAGGACAAAACAGATTTACTCCCAAACTAGTACCCTTAGTACATAAATATTACCGCAAGTCCTAGTCAGTGGCCATTTAGGGATATTTTAAACCCAAAACAAGGTTCGCGAAAATTTTATCTGGTAGGATATGGACAAGGCAATTAAAGGACAGTCTTGCAACGTATGTACAGTGAGAATGCTATTGACGAGTACACAGCAGAGTATGCTGTCTTCAGAAACGGTGATGTCACTTATGAGAGATTAAATATAGATTACGTAGGATCTTTTCTATGGCTGCAGGTCGGGAACAGGTTCATACTAATTTGTGTGGGTGCTTTTGCTAGCTATTTCCTCCCTATTATATGACATTGCATTTTTATAGTACTTGTTTGGTGCCTTTGGACAATGTCAGTATTTAATGTCTGATGATGCTTCAGCATTCACTTTGAAACTGTTTCGGGGTTTGTGTTTCTAGAGGGGGAGTGTGCTTACCACCACAGTGCCCTACTATCCTAACTATTAATTTGCAGAACGGGTCAACCGCAATTTGCATGGCATCTTCGTAGCATACTATAACGAAAATTATTCTATAAGGGACGAGTCACTTCATTGGTTGGCTTTTGCTTTCATCATAGCGTTACACGAAAGTCACAAAAAGGTTCGGGCTATCCTTATGTTTTCGTATAAGCCCAACTCTCGATTAGCAAATCTGTGTCCAGTATACCAACTGTTACCTGGGAAAACTGATGCAAAACAGATCCGAGGTAACTGGAAAAGGGCAAGAGCTAATCTGAAGCGTAGTCACGCCAGGGAACTCAGAGGTGTAGCAAGGGGAGGCGTCCGACTCACCTCATATGTGAAATTCATTAACATGGTTGCTGTCAGATGTCGTGCTCCCTGACCTGGAATATTGACTCAGGCCCTATACCGTTCCTCTAACTTCTACTCGAACTTTTTGGGGCTACCGTGCATTCTGTCTGAATATCGGTGCGATATTTGTTCAAGAAAACAGACCTCCACCCCTGGACAGCGAGTTTACACTTACTTAGGTACAAAATGTCATTAATTACGGTACTCTATTCGCAATTTGCCACGCAAAATTCAGTGTTATCGATACAATATTCTTTTTAAAAGCAGGAGACCACCCGTGGAGAGTGGAAATTACACGTGGAGGTGGAAAGTACATTGATTTTGGTACATTATTTTCTGTTTATGGCGCAAAATTGGTGTTATCGGTACAATATTCGTTTTAAAAGCATAAGACGACACCTGGAAATTGACTTTAGGTGGAAATTTCATTGATTTTGGTACGTTATACATTGATTAGATTATAAATTTGATGTGAAATTTCATTGGAGGAGGAGGATATTGGTGCTCAACGTCCCGTCGACAACGAGGTCATTAGAGACGGAGCACAAGCTCGGATTAGGGAAGGACGGGGTAGGAAGTCGGCCGTGCCCTTTCAAAGGAACCATCCCGGCATTTGCCTGGAGTGATCTAGGGAAATCACGGAAAACCTAAATCAGGATGACCGGACGTGGGATTGAACCGTCGGCCTCCCGAATGCGAGTCCAGTGTGCTAACCACTGCGCCACCTCGCTCAGTGAAATCTCAATGACTTCTGTGTATGTTCCCTGGCGCCAGGCTTGCGTATCGCAGCTGCTCGACTGTGCTGTGCAGCGAACAACGTGTTTTTTTTTCCTTTATTGCAATTTTAATCACCTATACAGGTGGGCTGTCAGCAGCATATTACACTGCTCTTCAGCCTTAAGTGGAACAATAACATGACATAGAGGTGATACAGACAACGCAAAAAACGGCGGGCAAAAAACGGAGATACAAAAAACAATAAACATGAAGCCGTTCACGCTGGCCGATAAAAACACTAACACTTGTTGACACGGCGCACAAAACACGGAGAACGGCGACGGCACATGTGAACAGTAGAGTTGTAACTGCGAAAGAACACGAAACACAAAACGAAGCACACACACGAGACACTGACGGCGATGATCTCCGGCGCGCGAATGTTCACTATGCGTGTGCGAGTCCGGGAACCTGCCAAGAGAGGAGGAGGAGGAAGGGGAGTGGGAGAGCGAGAGGGGAGAGCAGAGATGCCACGGGCAGGGGAGAAAGGGGGGAGGGAGGAAGGGGGAGGGGAAGGCCGGGGGAAGAGGGGTGGAGGGAGGGGACGTGGGAAAAGGAAAGAGAAGGGAAGGGAAGAGAAGGGAGGGAGGGTGCCTAAAGGAAGGAACACCGGAAGTGGGGGGTGGGGCAGGGTCAAAGTTGATGGGAGGGGTAGATGGAGGAGAGGAGGACATCATCAGGGAGGAGGAGCTGGCGGAAGCCACCTTGGGAGAGGGTAAGGAGGGTGGAGAGATGGAGACCGGGTGGGACGTGGGAATACAGGCGTGGCAGCAGGCGGGGGTGGGAGAGGATCAGGGAGACGAGCGGGTGAGGAGGGTCGAGTTTACAGGAGGTGTACAGGATCCGTATCCTTTCAAGGAAAAGGAGGAGGTGGGGGAAGGGGATGAGCTCGTACAGGATCCGCGTAGGGGAGGGGAGACGGATGCGATAGGCGAGGCGGAGAGCATGGCGTTCAAGGATTTGGAGGGATTTATAAAAGGTAGGGGGGGGCGGAGATCCAAGCCAAATGGGCATAACAAAGGATAGGGCGGATGAGGGATTTATAGGTGTGGAGAATGGTGGAGGTGTCCAGACCCCACGTACGGCCGGAGAGGAGCTTGAGGAGACTGAGTCGGGAGCGTGCCTTGGCTTGGATTGTCCGGAGGTGGGGAGTCCAGGAGAGGCGACGGTCGAGGGTGACGCCAAGGTACTTAAGGGTGGGAGTGAGGGTGACAGGATGGCCATAGACGGTGATGTAGAAATCAAGGAGGCGGAAGGAAGGGGTGGTTTTGCCTACAATGATCGCCTGGGTTTTGGAGGGATTGACCTTGAGCAACCACTGGTTGCACCAAGCGGTGAACCGGTCAAGATGGGATTGGAGAAGGTGTTGGGAGCGCTGCAGGGTGGGGGCAAGGGCAAGGAAGGCGGTGTCATCGGCAAAGTGGAGAAGGTGGATGGGGGGTGACGGCGGCGGCATGTCTGCCGTGTACAAAAGGTACAGAAGGGGGGGAGAGGACGGAGCCTTGGGGCATACCGGCGGAGGGGAAAAAGGTGTAGGAATCTGTGTTATGGATGGTGACATAGGAAGGACGGCGGGAGAGAAAGGAGCTGATCAGACGGATGTAGTTAATGGGAAGGGCGAAGGTTTGGAGCTTGAAGAGGAGAAAGAATGGTTCAAATGGCTCTGAGCACTATGGGACTCAACTGCTGAGGTCATTAGTCCCCTAGAACTTAGAACTAGTTAAACCTAACTAACCTAAGGACATCACAAACATCCATGCCCGAGGCAGGATTCGAACCTGCGACCGTAGCGGTCTTGCGGTTCCAGACTGCAGCGCCTTTAACCGCACAGCCACTTCGGCCGGCTTGAAGAGGAGACCGGAATGCCATACACGGTCATAGGCACGTTCGAGGTCCAGGGAGAGGAAGATGGCGGAGCGACGGGAATTAAGCTGTTCAGAAAGGAGATGAGTGAGGTGAAGGAGAAGGTCGTCGGAAGAGAAGGATGGTCGAAAGCCACACTGGGTAACGGGAAGGAGGCGGTGCTGGCGGAGATGCTGGTGGATGCGGTAGGTGAGGATAGATTCCAGGACCTTGCTGAAGACCGAGGTAAGGCTGATGGGATGGTAGGAGGAGACGGCAGACGGCGGTTTGCCGGGTTTAAGGAACATGAGGATACGGGAGGTTTTCCACAGGTCGGGGTAGTAACTGGTGGACAGGACTACATTGTAGAGCCTGGCCAGGGTGGAGAGGAAAGAGACAGGAGCTTCTCGAAGGTGACGGTAGGTGACACGATCGTGACCAGGAGCGGTGTTGTGTTTTGTGCGGAGTGTAGCAATGAGATCCTGTGTAGTGATAGGGGCATTGAGTTCCGTGTGTGCAATGTTGTCCAAGTACTGGAAACCAGGAGTGAGGGGAGGGACAGAGGTGTCAGTTCGATCGCGGATATCCAGGAAGAGGGAGTAATCAAACAGGGGATCATCGGGGATGGAAAACACATCGGACAGGTAGGAGGCAAAGTGATTGGCCTTACTAAGGGCGTCAGGGAAGGGGTGATCATCATGGAGAAGAGGATAGTAGGGGGAGGGCTTAGTTCCGGTAAGGCGACGGAAGCCTGACCAGAACTTGGACGAGTTGATAGGTAGGGTAGCATTTAAACGGGTGCATGTCTGTCACCAGTCCCGGCGTTTCTTAGCCGCGAGCAAATTACGAATGTGTCGCTGGAGTTGCCGGTGGCGCCGTAGGGTGTCCGGGTCACACGTGCGGAGGAAGGCACGGTAGAGATGGCGGGATTGACGGAGGAGGAGGACGGCCTGTGGGGATAAGGTAGGACGGTGGGGGTGGATGGCGACAGTAGGGACGTGGGCCTCCACGGCCTCAGACAAGGTCTGCTGGAGAAAGCGGGCGGCATGGGTGACACCATCTGGGTGGTGGTAGGTGAGAGGGTGGCTATCGACCTGGGTGTAGAGGGTATCCCGGTAGGCATTCCAGTCGGCACGGGAATAGTCATGGACATACTTAGGGGGAGGGTCATTACAAGGGTCGGGACGGGGGCGACGACCGTCTGAAACGGTGAGGAGGACAGGGAGATGGTCGCTACCAAGAGGCTCCAGGACATCCACCGTTATGCGGCCAAGGAGATTGGGGGAGGAGAGGATAACATCGGGAGTGGAGTTGGATTCGGGACGGGTGTGCTGGGGGATGGGAATGAGGTCGCCTTGAAGGGAGGAGAGGAACCGATGCCACCGCCGTAACTGGGCAGCGGAACGACTATGGATGTTGAGGTCAGCGGTGATCACATCGGAGGAGAAGGTACGGTCGATGTGGGAGAGGAAGTCGAAGGGAATAGGGGCGTTGGGGCGGACATAGATGGTGGCACAGGTAACAGTAAGGCCAGGGAAGAAGAGACTAAGGATCAGGTGTTCGGTGGGGTCGGGAAGGAGAGGTTGGAGCCGAACAGGGATCTGGCGATGGTGCCCAATGGCAACTCTGCCACACGCAATTGGGAGGGGATTATCGGAGCGGTGGAGAAGGTAGGGCGAAGTGTGGACGGTGTGGTGGGGTTGGAGGAAGGTTTCATTAAGGAGGAAGGCGTCCACGCGGTGGGTGGCAAGGGTGTGTAGGAAGAGGTTCTTATTGGCGAGAAGGGAGTGGATGTTGTTGAAAAGGATACGGTGCTGCCGTGCCATGACAGGGATTTAAACGAGGGTGTCAAGACGGGAGAAGGTGAAATGTGCCTGGTTGTACGAGTAGGTGGCGTACATTTTGAGGTGGAAAACAGAACGGGCGGCGAGGGAGATCGGTTGGAGGGTGTGTGGGCGCTGAAAAGGATGAACATTCTGCAGGACAATGGTGAGGAATCTGATGATGTCCTCAGCGGTAGGGGTTGGGCAAAGGGAGTTGCCGGGAGGGGTGGGGGCGTCCAGAGGGCGGACAGGGACGGTGAGTTCAGGAGTGGTAGGAGGGGGTCGGGCCTTACACTTCTGGGAGTAGGTGGGATGAGGGAGGTTACAGGTATTACAGGAGGGGGGGGGGGGACTGGAGATTGGGGCACTGCCGTAAAAAGTGGGCTTGCCTACAGTGAGGGCAGGTGGGGGCCTCACGGCACTCAGATGTTGGGTGCGCATTATACCACAAGCACCTTTGGCAGCGGAGGGACTGAGGAGGGGAACGGGAGGGGTCAACTTTATAACGCTGGTTAAAAAGGAGGGCACCCTCCTTCAGGAGGCGGTCAATGGAGAGGGCGTGCTCAGAAAAACCCGCATAAGGCGGGTGGGGCCGGCAGCGTTATGGATGCGGCGAACCCCATGCACCTCCAGATGGGGATGGGCCTGAAGCTCCGCCAACACCTCCTGCTCCGTGAGCACTGGACTGAGCCGAGTGATCGCGGTGGTGAGGGTCAGCGGGCGATGCGGAGGTTGGGGTTGGCGGGTGGGAGGTGGCGAAGGAGCAGGGGTGAGAGAGGCATGAGGGCCAAAGCAGGTGACATGGATGCAGGAAAGGAGGTCTGTGTGGAGGGTAGGGCTGGAGGAGGAGATGAGTACTGAATCACGGCGAGGAGTGAGGAGGGAGATGGGGGCACCAGGACAATTCTGGCGAAGGAAGAGGGTGAGGTTCCGGGTTTCAAGGAGGGAGGGATCCGGACGGGAGAGGAGGTAGCGGTAGGAGGAGGGGGTAGAGGAGGAGGAGGAGGGGGCAGGGATGGGTGGGGAGACATCCGGGGACGAGGCGGAGCCTTTTCGGGAGCAGAGGAGGCAAGGGTGCCGCTGGGGCGCTTGACGGCGGTGGAGGAGGTGTGGGGGATGGGAACAACTTGAATGTGGCGGGGAGTGGCAGGTCCCGGGGCTGGAGTCGGCGCCGGAGACGGTGAGGGCGATGGCGAAGGCGATGGTGAAGCCGATGAAGGTGAAGGGGAGAGTGGAGCGTGGGCAGTAGCCCGCCGGGCGACCACCCTGGCGGGGCCCGCAGAAACGGAAGGAGCAGAGGGAGGGAGTGGAGGGAAGGGATCAGAGGAGGCGCAGAAGGGAGGAGCCGGGGACGGGGCGACAAATAGGGAGGGAGATTAGAGAGTGAGGAGTGGGGGGATGGACTGAGGGGGGAGTGAAGCAGCACACCACGTGACAGTGGTGGCAGCAGCGGAGGGGGAGGTGTAGATAATGGCAGTGGTGGTGGCTGTAGAAGAGGTGGTGGGGGTGGACATGATGCGAAGGGGGAAAAAAACACAGTACTAGACAAAGGAGGAAATGAGAGACACAGAGGAGAGAGGGACGGAGAATGATGAAGGAGATTGGGGCCGAAGCCCCACTCTGCTGCCGCTGGGGGGGGCGACCCGGCCGGCTGGCTGGTGGGGACGCCTCTGCTGCTGCTGCTGCTGCTGCCGGGGGCAGCTAGGACCACCGCTGGCCGCTGGCTGCAACCGCTGGTGGCGGGACCGCTGCTGGCCGCTGGATGCTGGGTCATGGCCGCGGGCTGGTAGCCGCTGGCTGCTGGCTGCTGGCTGGGGCCGGCGTAGGCGAGGACCGCTGCGTGCTGCTGGCGGGGACGCTGCTGGCGTAGACCGCTGCTGGCTGCTGGCGGGGACCGCTGCTGGCGGGGACCGCTGCTGGCGGGGGCCGCTGCTGCTGCTGGCTGCTGGCTGCTGGCTGCTGCACGTCGATGGGCTGGCGGGCTGGCTAGCTGGCTGGCTGGCTGGCTGGCACCTGCAACACCTAACACTTCGATCGGTACCAGAAGAGCACACATCGAAGGGCGGCATTCGACTGAATCACCGCCGAAGATGGAACAACGTGATTCTTATAACGATATCATATTAATGGAAGTGCCTCTATCGCCCAGTCTGAGACAGCATGCTAGGGGATTTTTGACTGCACATTACCTCTACTAGATGGCGACAGACTCTGACGCTGACTGTAGCTCAGTTTCTCTTCCTGAAGTATGTTGTGCAAGTATGTCATTGACCATTGTTCTCGAATAATATCCATTAGCCGCCTTTTTCATGGTTGCGATTCGACTTGGAAATAATAAGAAACGTATTTCATTCTCAAATGTTACAGCTGCATGCCTGGTACATATAAGTTTGCCTGTTTGACAGCCCTTTGATGGTTGGTTACGTTTTTTCAATGGAATAGCCAGAGTTCATTTTTTTGCTCAATTTTACAAGCATAACTACATTAATTTTTTAAAATTTTTTTATGCAGTCAGACCCACAGCACATGCCTCCACTACCAAACCGAGCTAAGTGGCGCAGTGGTTAGCACACTGGACTCGCGTTCGAGAGAACGACAGTTCAAACCCGCATCGGACCATCCTGATTTAGGTTTTTCGTGATTTCCCTACGTCGCTTAAGGAAAATGCCGCGATGGTCCTTCGAAAGGGCACAGCTGATTTCCTTCCTTATTCTTCCCTAATTCGAGCTTGTGCTCCGTCTCTAATGACCTCATTGTCGACAGGACTTTAAACACAAACCTCCTTCTCCTCCACTACCAGTAGGACGAATGTGCATCTTCTGCTCAGTTTCCAAGCAGAACGAATGTGTGGTCTATAAGTTACTTTCATGTAAAATGAATTTTGACTCCCTGTCATTAGGGTCAAAATACAAGAGTGCTTCCCACATTTTCCATGTTTTCCATTGAGATTCTATCGCATACTTTTAGCGGATAATACTAGGGTTTAGCACACTCATCTATGAGGGGATGGCTGACTCAAGGTAAAAATGAGAACAGCATCATTCACAGATCAAAAAGAATCAGAAAAACATATTTAATAAAACTATTCAGCGAAATATGCGAAGGAATTTCCTGTTTTAATTAAAACATAGCATTCAACTTACTGAGACATTTAAAACAACACAAGGAATAATTACTAAAACACATCCTGAGAGGTTCTGTTCTTTTACTTTATACTAGTTCAACCATATGGGTGTATCTTTATTTCAAGGTCATAGTTTTATTTCAAAAAACATGAAGTTAACTCATTTGACAAGTTAAAAACAATTAACATAAACAAGTAGTTAAAGAACTGGTAGAGGGGTCAACGAACTAAAATTTTGACCTCTTAAAACCTTGCAATTAAATGATTTGGTAAGATAATTATTCAAATATGGAACACCAAAAGCTGAGGTGAGTACAGTCATGCAGTGGTTAAATCAGTTGGTTGACTTATACCAAACTCAGTACAAAGGAACAGTAACTTTTCCGCCAAGACTGAAGCCGATACAACGGCTCAAGATGCAATGGCTGACACCTACCACAGAAAGCTAACAACTGAGCAGATCAGACAGGGCATTACAGAACTCTACAACGAACTAAAACTGAAATTAGATTACACAGTTATTGGTCGAATAATCCACAAACCAACATGCAACCCGAGAGAAATTCCGAGCAAGAGATGCGTGATAGTAAAAGAAACCAGGCTCAACTGGACAAAGGCCAATTATAACAGTGGATGAATTTGGGGAATTCTTGAAAACATTATGCAGCTGTGGCTGGACTGATAGACACATCGCGTTACAGGCATGGACGACGTTGTTATTAAGTATAGGCAGGTTTACGACACTGCTCGCACGCAAGGAAGCACGGACCCCGCTGTTTAAGGCGCCATGTGACGGATTACACGGCCCCTACCGCCGGAGGTTCAAGTCCTCCCTCGGGCATGTGTGTGTGTGTGTTGTTCTTAGCATCAGTTAGTTTAAGTTAGTTTAAGTAATGGGTAAGTCTAGGGACTGATGACCTCAGCAGTTTGGTCCCTTAGGAATTCACACACACACAAAGAAGCTCGACATGACGGGCACTGCAGACAGGAGTTCAGTAATTACGCGCAACACAGGGCACTGACGTGCTATGAAAAAGTCGTAAGTTCCAGTTACAACAGCGCCTATTAACTTGTGTGTGGCGGCCGAAGCGTGCTAGGGAAAAGTGACGTTACAAATATTGAGGAACACTCCACTCTTCTGCTCCAGGGCACTATTTCAGAAGCATAGGGAAAGCGGTGTAAATAACGAAGCCCAGAGACTCAAGGCAAACAGTTGTGTCTCGTCTGTTCATGTCTGGAGCCGGAGAGAAGGACGACTTTTAACTTGCAGGCCAATCATGGCGACAATCTGGCGATGGCTTTCGGCTGCCAGCTGGCCCACTGAACCAACCGACAAGCTCCGTGGTACGGACGCGGCAAGCCATGGCGAGGCAAGTCCGAAACTTGGCCCGCACGGGTACGGGGAACAGGGAGGCAGGCAGCCTCTGCTCTCTGGGTGACGTCTTTCTATGGACAGCACGCTGATGTCTGCAAGAGTGGAGCCAGGATGCGATCTCACGGCCTCCCAGGTCCGAGGCTGTTCTCCATCACTGTTCGAAACGCCTGGACGGGCGACTGGAGCTGCTGAGGCTCTACTATCATGACGGCTTCTGGCTGTTACCCTTCAGCGGTGTACCTCTCTGCCATCTTGGCGCATTATGCGCCGAAGGATTCGTTCCAAATGCATAAAACTTCCTTATATGTTACTAAAAGTGAAAGAGACTCTTGCTTACATTTAATTCGTTAAGTAAAAATGATACATTATTTTATGACAGACAACGGTGAGCTTAATAGCCAATTTAAACGTTTAACAAATATCACCAACATTATAGTTATGAATTGGGAGAAGTTTCAGGAAGCCGCTACTATTAACAGAAATAGGTTAGAATAATCCGGCACGCAAATTAATGGCCGTTATAGCGAAAGAAGTAGTAGAGAATGGGAATTCCATCTCTCGATCATGCTTACAATTAAGGTGGTAATGTACTCACACCTAAGAGCTGACAATGTAACTAGTGTACCTAGAACTTAATCAATACGATTACTTAAGGCAACTTAAGCAATTAGCCATATATGAATCTCCAAATACGATTACCCAAAACTGGAAATTATTGAGGACAGCTCACTATAATATGGTGACCAAGGCCCTAATCACTGTAGCAACCGATGTACTAGGGAGTAGTAACTTAAGCTCACGAGATCACTCGGGAATTTCACTACTAGTTGCCTTTAGCCTTTTTTTTTCTTTGTCGGGGAGTATCTGAAAAATAAATCCAACTTCCTGGTACAGCTAAAGTATAAATAACGGTTCAAAACAACTTCTGACATATTCTAGTAGGATTCCTTGCGCCTAGAAAGACACTACTTGTGCAGTGCAAGCACTCATGTAAAACGAAAATGTCAATCTGTATTAAAAGCAGTGCAGGAAAGTTTAGACAGTTGCTCCACTGCAAGGCACCAGACGTGCACAACATAATACAGAATTGCTCACGAAAAGCGTAATAACAGGAATTGGTCGCTCACAGCTGGAAGGGAATGGTAACAAATGCAAGGTCCCGGTGGTCTTTCATATGCTTGCTTCCCAGGATATAGGGTGCCAGGGATAAACAGAGGACAAACCTCGACGCCCGACGTGTACCTTGATTTCAGCTCACGCTAGCCAGTCAAAACACGCTCCTCACCCAACAGGAACACAGTTCTCCATAACCACTACCACACCACCGTCTCGAAAGTATCACTTCCACCTCACATACCAGTTCTTGTGATCCCTTGCTCTTCAGAGCACTGTCCCATGCCTGCCACGCGGAGGCTCTCTCATTCTGCTGGCGAGCCCCAGTCCGGCAAAGACGCACACATGACCGCGCTAATCGACAGGCCGAATCGAGCTGCACGGCTCACCAAAAATTTTAACTTAGGGCTGTGACAACATCACACTAGTGTTGAGAAGTGCAGCTTCTATAATCCGCGAGCTTCTATATTTCGCGAGCTACCACGAACGGGGAGGTGGCAGAGTTCTTGACCTGTCTGGCGATCTTAAACTTTGCAATTGAGGAATAGGGAGCACTCCTTGCAAGGTATTTGTTTAAGTAAAGACGCAAGCGTTCGTACTACACAGCAGTTGCAAGGTCCAAACTTAAAGTTAGGAAAATCAGTAGGCCGTGACCATACACCTCTGAGTGAATAGCAACTTCGGGAAACATGTCAGATAGGGCATCCTTTGTCTAGTAGACAGGCCTGCGCCCGCATGAACATTCTTTGTCTCAGGAAAACTTACATCTTAGAGAATATCCCAGTTTCCCAAGGCTTGGCTTCTGACGTCGTACAGCCGGTCCAGTATTCTAGGTCAACCACCCGGTTTATGACGTCTTAGAGTTGCGTCATTATGCACTGGTCACCTGCTGGATCGTCATCTTGTATCCCAGGTGAACCGCTGCACCTTTAATTTTGGTGAGAGTGCCATTTCACTAGCGCCACTAACTACCTGTACAGCCGATATCGATCCTGGTCATATGCCAGGGCTGGTGTCCCTGGTCGAGAAGTGTGTGGTCGGGTTTAGCGGGCCTTGGTACCGGCAGTTAGCAGGAGGTCACGTGGCTGGCGAGGTGGTTTATGCGGCACTCTTGCTGTCCGGGCGTGGAGCTCGTGAAGACGTGAGTTGTTAAGTTGGTCGCAGCCATATATTTCCGGGTGGATTAAGTACTGACAGCGGAGACTTGCGGAAGGGTAGCTGACGCCGCGTGCAACATGGTCAGTAACTCTGCAGGCTTAAAGATTACAGCACCTGTAGATCACCTGCACGGATTGGAGGCGACAACACCCCTGGTTGGAGTCCTGGAAGTTATGGCCCCTTCGTACCTGAGCGGAGTTAAGTGTTCATCTTTTATAGGTTCTGTTAACGTAAGCCCACGTTTGTGTTGCTGAGGAATTAGGCTCGTCACCTACCAGTGTCGATGGTCACCGGTCAATGTAACTTATTTCAATCTGTTTGTTTCATGTCGTATTTTTTGCAAGTAAATGAATACTCTCTGTTGTGAACTGAGTTGAACTAGTTGGGGCTTAGGCAAGTGGCTGTAGTTTACGTCGTCAATTTTCATGTAGTATTAGTGAGCGTCAAGCTAGTGACTTGTATGTATAGCCACTTCTGCAATAAGCTAATATCATTTCCTACATCTTAGATATTGCCGTTTGCACCCTTATTTGAGCAGGTTACTGTTTCCTTTCTGATGTATGTTGGCAGTGTCGTTATGGCAGCGGACGGTGGATTGCTGTTTCTTGGGCCCAGAGCAGAGAAGTGTTCTGTTCCCGCTGCGGCGACACTTCCGTCGTCGCACGACCTCTAGGTTTGGCAGCAGTCAGGTGCCTCTATCAGCTGCCTTGTGTTACATCAAGATAAGTAAATTTGATCGTTTTCATCTGTTACTATAGGTCATCCGTCTTGAGCTGACTGCAATCTAATTAAAAGGAATTACTTCAGACGCGTTTCGCTTTTATTTACAAAGCGTCTCCCGTGGTTATTCTGTAAATGTGATACGTTTGTAAATTTTTGATTGTTTACATAAACTGCTCATTCCCTCCTTGCTAGGAGCGGTTGGTTATAACTGGCTTTCTCAAACAGTTTCTCATTTGCACTGCCACAGTGTTTATGTCTGATCGTTTATTTTCGTTCACGTTGTGAGTGTTGCCAACCTATGAAACGAGTTTGTATGTATGTGTTTGTGTGTGTGTGTGTGTGTGTGTGTGTGTGTGTGTGTGTGAGAGAGAGAGAGAGAGAGAGAGAGAGAGAGAGAGAGAGAGAGAAAGTTACTGAAATTGTCTTGTATGTAGATAGAGACGTGACACAAGTGGGGATGGGTTGCTTTTTCATTTTCCTTTTTTTTTTTTACAAGTGTGTGTGTGTGGGGGGGGGGGGGGGGGCGGGACAGAGATTGGCCTGGCCAGTGATCATAGGACAGAATCTGGGAGGATATGATTGTGATAAATGGAGCCTGTGGTTATATGCCTACATTTAATGTTGTATTGAGTGGTCAGTCAGTTTAAAGAGTGTGTGATTTGCCAAATTTGTCTGATCATTTATGAGTTGTTTCTTTTCTTTTATACTTTTTTGGATGTGGTAGTTTTCTTGTAAGGTGAGGAAGTCTTTTTTGTTGTTGTTTATCCTTATGATTTCCATGTCTGTATCTCTGGTTGTCAGATATGGAAATCATAAGGATAAACAACAATAAAAACCACTTCCTCACCTTGCAAGAAAACTACCACATTCAAAAAAGTACAACAGAAAAGAAACATCTCATAAATGATCAGATCAACTTGGCAAGTCACACACTCTTTAAGCTGATTGACCACTTAATATAACATTAAATGTACACATATAACCACAGGCTCCATTTACTACAACCATTTCCTCCCAGATTCTGTTCTACAATCACTGTCCAGGCCCATACCTGAGGAAAAAAAAAGAGAAAATAAACCCATTCCCGCTCCTTTCACGTCTCTACCTACATTAAAGACGATTTCACTCTCTCTCTCTCTCTCTCTCTCTCTCTCTCTCTCTCTCTCTCTCTCTGTCACACACACGCAGAAACACACGAATCGTTTTATAGGTTGGTAACACAAGAAAAGAAAACGAACAGGGTTCCACTGAGGTTAACATACCCACCCGACGAACGTATCACCACCACCATTATCACATGTCCTCACTTCATGAGACTCTGTGGAGAGGTTTGGTATTTAATCCAGGGCAAAGGGGCAAAGTGTGGTGATCAGGAACTTTACTCCGCCATCCGCCTTTCCCTTTGTTGTAAATGGAAGGGGAAAGTAGCGAACAACATATAGCGCTCCTAGCCGGTTACCCATCCAAGCACTGGTCACTTCCGACACTGCTTAATTTAGGATTTTATTATTATTTTCGTGTCAGAAACATACACATAACACAATTCATACAATTGTTGACAGATCAACACAGTTTATATAATGTTTGACCAAACTTCCAGTGCATATTCCGTTGCCTAGTGAAGGTCATCTTCTACGCAGGTGGCTAGATACAGTCGACACTAAGCGTATGTTGAACAGTGTGTTCTTCCCCGCAGTCACAGTGGGCTTTGTTTCCTTCAATGTAGCCCCATTTTTGCAGGCTAATCCGTGATATGTCCACTCCTGACCTCAGCCTCTTCAAGGACTTCCAGAGCGGCGAGTTCTCATCACGACCAGATAGAGATTCTGAAATTTTTTGAAATGAGGAGGGTGGGATTTTCAGTCCTCAATAGTTGCGTACTGGCTTCTTTGCCAGTGGTTGTTAGTTTCTCCGATGTTCTGAGGAGACTTTTTCTCGACCTTAGTCGTTGTGAATTAGGTTGTTGTCTATGCATGGGAAGCGTTTGTTCCTGCTCCACTTTTGTTCTTACCCTGTTGTAAGTAGGCTGTTTAGGTTTTTATGTTAGTAACGCCACGTAGGGCTCTGTATGAAAATCACTGACTGTGCTGTGTGCAGTCTGTGGCTGGTTGGACTCATTGTTGAAATATTCACTAGTGTAGTGTTGGAAAGTTGGATATGAACAACGCGTAGTGTTGTGCAGTTGGAGGTGAGCCGCTAGCAGTGGTGGATGTGGATAGAGAAATACCAGAGCTTTGAGAACGGACGATCTGGACATATGTCCACCAGTAAAAGGAAATTTGTAAAGATGGATGTCATGAATTGATATATATATATATATATATATATATATATATATATGATGACTTTTGAACATAATTAAGGTAAATACATTGTTTGTTCTCTACAAAAATCTTTCATTTACTACCCATGCCTATCAGTAGTTAGTGCCTTCAGTAGTTAGAATCTTTAATTTAGCTGACAGTATTGGTGCTCGCTGTATTCAAAAGTGTGTGAAATCTTATGGGACTTAACTGCTAAGGTCATCAGTCCCTAAGCTTACACACTACTTAACCTAAATTATCCTAAGGACAAACACACACACCCGTGCCCGAGGGAGGACTCGAACCTCCGCCGGAACCAGCCCCACAGTCCATAACTGCAGCGCCATAGACCGCTCGGCTAATCCCGGGTGGCGCTCGATGTATTGCAGTAGTTCGAGTAACGAAGATTTTTGTGAGGTAAGTGATTCATGGAAGGTATAGGTTGTTGTTAGTCAGGGCCATTCTTTTGTAGGAATTTTTGAAAGTCAGATTCAGTTGTGCTAAAAGTAATAATGTGTGTCAGTTTAGTGATGATCAGAATAAGTAAAGAGAGTAATGTCTGAGTACGTTCAGTTTTACTCAGCCGTCTTTGTATCAAATAACGTAGAAGTTTACTAGCACAGTCATTCATAGTTTTTCTAAGGGGACGTTTCACCGTTTGCTGATATCTCTCTTCGAGCAGGAGGTGGTAGAGCCATTCGACTGAAATTGACTTCAGGCAGCCTGCTATAATTCTCCGTGTGTCATTTAGGGCAATATCCACCTGTTTGGCATGTGTTGACTTTTACCAAACAGGGCAGACACTCTCTGCAGTGGAGTAGCTTAACTTCGGTAATCTGATTAGAACCGGTGTCTTTAACGAGGCATGGCCACATGCATCACTTTTGTGTCTTTTATTATTTTCTTAAAATACTACAGGATTTTAAAATATTTGTTCACATGCAGAACACAGCTATAGACAGAAATTTTAAAATCCAGTTTGAGATAAGGTAGTGTGTTGCGGTAACACTGCACATGCTCAAGTTGATAATTAAAAGAAATAAGCAATTAAGCGTAATAATTAAAAGTATTAACCGGAAAACATATTAATTGATGCAGTATATTATTACACAAAGATTGGTGAAACCAGCATAACGATTTTTGAATTCTAATTCAGTGAGCCTATAGAATTTACTTTACACAGGCTGGAGAGTGAGGAGACCAGATAGCGCGTTCGGGGCAGGCGCGGCTGTTGGGCCCCAATTATTGCCAGTCAGAATGGCAGGCTAAGTCGGTGGGGTCTGGAAAGTGGGGGCGTAGGCGCAGGCATACTTAAAAATAAATAGAAATAACGGTTAAAGCATAATTTTCGGAAGTGGACACCCCTTCACTTTGCTTCCTGTGGACATTTCCAGCGGTGGACCCAGCCCAGGGGAAGGATTGACTCCAGGCCAGTAAATCTCCGAGAATGATAGAATTACAAACACAGTTAATACTTGGTAAACTGTAGCCACTGACGTCACTGCCTCCAAGGGGTGACACCCTACTGACAGAGGAGACGCGGCTCCTAGGCTGGAGAATGGGAATTCGGGTTGAGGAGGGAGACGTGCTAGGTAGTCCGTGCAGTTGTCCAAAGCCACTGTGCCAGGGTGGTGTAGTGGTTGACACATCTGCGTAGTGGGCATGTGAAGCAGGTCGAATTCCAGCTGTAAGACGTGTATATTTCTATTGTCTATTGTCAAACCACAATTTATGAAAGATGTTTATATTTTAGTAATAAGATTAAGTAGGAATAATTAATATTTGTCATGTTGGAAATAATTGTGGTAGCAGGGAATATCTGCACCAAAGTATTGTTGATATAATTTTAAAAAGGGAGGGGGAAACCGCGTATGGATACGTTTTAAGAAAAGAGCGGGAAAGACCGCGCATTGATACATTTTGTAATGGTAGCAGGGATTGTCTGTGTGGTGTCACCGCCAGACACCACACTTGCTAGGTGGTAGCCTTTAAATCGGCCGCGGTCCGCTAGTATACGTCGGACCCGCGTGTCGCCACTATCAGTGATTGCAGACCGAGCGCCGCAGGTCTAGAGAGACTTCCTAGCACTCGCCCCAGTTGTACAGCCGACTTTGCTAGCGATGGTTCACTGACAAATTACCCTCTCATTTGCCGAGACGATAGTTAGCATAGCTTTCAGCTATGCCATTGCTACGACCTAGCAAGGCTCCATTATCAATTGCTATTTATCTTGTGATGCATGTACCGTCAGACCGATGTTCACCAATTATGGATTAAAGTTAAGTATTCCAGAAGCTACGTACTTTTTTTACTAGACTCAACTCCTTTAACTGTTCCAGACCTCACGCCAGCCTGCGTGAGCTTAAACGCGTGCCTTTCGGCTACCTCATAGTGGCTTGGCTGTCTCGCCAAGTCACAACAGTCTGCACCAGAAAGCAGTGTTGGCAGGAGAGACAGCACTTTAGCGTTCGTAGGATGTCAGTAGTAAGCGAGATGTGAAGCGAGTCGGTAGCAGGTCTGAAGCGAGAGGTTGAGAGGAGCAGTGTGCCTGCCAGCCACCAACTATGATTTACAAGAGATTATAAACGGATGTACAGAGACATCAGCTAACTATTATCATAAGAGGAACTAATATTATTGAATTATTTTCTTTGCGAAACTCAAGAATACTGAAGGTATGTTTGAGCAATGCTAACTGTAAGATTATTGTAAAAAGTAAGTCCCATTTGAACGTTTGTAAAATCATTTCATTACCAGCAGTAAATATTTGAAGCGTTTTCAGAGTATAATTAATTTTTGCCAGCAATGTTGCATTACTGATTATAATCCATCCCAAAAACCGTCAACGTAAAACTTTGCGAAAATTTTATTGTTGTCAAGAAAAAGTGTAACTATGAATTACGTAACTTCAGTCAAACTAATTAAAGAATAACGTCAGCTTTGCTATTAAAGAATATAGTCAGCTTCGGTAATAAATACAGCCACTTATTATGACAGCCCACCAGCAGTTAATAGAGTATAGTAAACCAGAGTAAGTATATTCATGTCGCAGTTCGATGTAGCAGTGAGATGGCGACCCAGTGACAGTAAAAAAGGTAAGGAACAGCTTTCGGTTATTGCAGACAACGACTGAGGGCACGACGACGACACATTCTATATTTCGTCGAAATAATCAGAAAATCACTTTTAATAAGCAGCTATTTGTATGCGAAAATTGAGAAAGAGAATACATTTCAAAGGAAAGATTTCATTATGTTATTATTAAGCAAGAGATAGAAATCCTAAGGGAAAGTTACATAGGTTATTGTAAAAGGGAAGGTTATCATTAACAAAAGAGGTATAGAGGAGACGGGAAGGTTTCACAGCCTTAGTACAAATTTTCATTCGTCACTTGAGTCTGCATATGGAGGCCTACATGACAGATGTATGAGACCAGAAAAGGTGGATCCATCTAGTTTCATTTGGTTGATTTTTTGTTTTTTGTTTTTCTGCGACTAGTTCAGAACTTGTGGAACTTTTAAACTTTTAATTGTGTTTCTCACATGGCTATCATTTTAAAATGTACTCCATGATTACTTATAGTTCTGCGAGTATGTCACCCTTGCATACGGTTGCATTTAGTTAGTTACACTTTCCATAGATCATTCCAGGGGTGGCATGATATAATCTAATTTTGAAGCTCAGAAGGGTTATTTGTTTATGCATGCTGTGGCGCACAATTTCAAGAAGATTTTACAGTTTTCATTGGTTCACCGTTTCCTTGCCCGGTACTTCAGAACGGGCAAAATATCATTGCATTTACTCTGCTTCAGTTCTCCGAGCAAATATCGTATGTCTATGTCATCACTTCGGTGGTGTTCACTTCTCATTTCCCACAGGCGTATTTGTACTGCCCACGTCCCACTACACGGTAGCGTTTCCAACACTCTGCGGCAGTGGCGTGCTGGGTCCCCACAATTTGTTTCCTGGAAGAGGTATGGCGAGAGGCGGCGCTGCTGGGTCCAGGCTACTGTGCCCGCCCCACTCCCACCACCCCTTAGGCTACACCGTCTGCGCGCATACAGAACGTGTGCCAAGTTTTCAATAGCGCCTGGAAAAAGGGAGATTTCATTCGGCATTGTAGCGGCCGCATACACTGTATACGCACTCGCGGGGAAGAGAAGAAAGAGGGCTGCGGCGAATGTGGTGGGTGGAAGGGGTGTGGGATGGGGGCGGGGGAGGGGGAGGGAGCGGGCCCGGAATTCCGCGTTGTCGACGACCCCTCCTCGCGGCTCGCCGCCTCGGCTGCCAGCACTTCTCTGACTCCTTTTCTTGGCGAGCCGCTCGCGCTCCTTTGTGGTTGTCGGGAAAGAAACGGGGCGAAAGTTTGCTCGCTGCCGGGCGCCGGTAAGGGCGCGGCCCAGACGTATTGGACGCTGAATGCTCGCCCTGCCCGCGGAACAGGTTAGTTTTCTGTTACACTTGTTACACGAGGGCTCTCGTAATGCGTTTCCTTCCCTTGAGCCACCACTGACGAGAGTGGGCCGAGCTCGAGCGAAACAAACCAATTTCTGCGGCATTTTTGTGCTGGAATGGCCGCGTCGAGGAAGCGGGATTTCCGTAGCCGGCGGCTGCGGCAGGGCCACGGCTGTCCGGAAAACTTTTTAACGATATTTAAACGACGCCTAGTTTATTCGTCAACTACTGTTCGCTGCGGCCCACTAAGCTGAATTGGGGCTTCAGGTGGGTTAGGAAAGAAAAAGAACAGTTCTAAAGCAACGCACAACTGGAGCGTAACACTCAGTTCTGTCGTATTAATGCCCACAGCAGTGCTGTGTACATCTATTGAAGACAAATGTTACTGAGAAATACTGCGGTGAGAAACTGAAACCGATAATGATCCACTTGAGCACAGTAGTGTGCTACGTCACACAGTAGCGTTGATCAAATATTTAGGCATAACGTTGCAGAGCAGAAAGATATGGAATGAGCATGTCAGGACCATAGTAGAGAAGACGTGTGGTTGACTTCGGTTTATTGGGAGTATTTCACGAATTTGTGGTTCATCTGTAAAGGATACCGGATGTAGGACACTAGAACGACCCTTTGTTGAGTACTGCTACAGCGCTTGGTATCCGCATCAGGACGGATTAAAGTAAGACATCGAAGGAATTCCGAGGCGGGCTGCTAGATTTCTTACTGGCAGGTTCGAATACCATGAAAGTACACTACTGGCCATTAAAATTGCTAAACAACGAAGATGACGTGCTACAGACGCAGAATTTAACCGACAAGAAGAAGATGCTGTGATATGCAAACGATTAGCTTTTCAGGGCATTCACACAAGGTAGGCGCCGTTGGCGACACCTACAACGTGCTGTCATGAGGAAAGTTTCCTACCGATTTCACATACTCAAACAGCAGTTGACCGCCGTTGCCTGGTTGTGAGGAGGAGAAATGCGTACCATCACGCTTCCGACTTTGATAAAGGTCGGATTGTAGCCTACTGCGATTGCGGTTTATCGTATCGCGACATTGCTGCTCGCGTTGTCGAGATCCAATGACTGTTAGCAGAATATCGAATCGATGGGTTCGGCAGGGTATTACGGAAAGCCGTGCTGGATCCCAACGGCCTCTTATCACTAACAGTCGAGATGAAGGGATCTCATACACATGGCTGTAACGGATCGTGCGACCACGTCTCCATCCCTGAGTCAACAGATGGGGACATTTGAAAGACAACAACCGTCTGCACGAACAGTTCGACGACGTTTGCAGCAGCATGGACTATCAGCTCGGAGACCATGGCTGTGCTTACCTTTGACGCTGCATCACAGACAGGAGCGCATGCGATGGTGTACTCAACGACGAACCTGGGTGCACGAATGGCAAAGCGTCATTTTTTCAGATGAATCCAGGTTCTGTTTACAGTATCATGACGGTCACATCCGTGTTTGGCGACATCGCGATGAACGCACATTGGATGCGTGTACTCGTCATCGCCATATTGGCGTATCACCCGACGTGATGGTATGGGGTGCCATTGGTTACACGTCTCGGTCACCTCCTGTTCGCATTGACGGCACTTTGAACAGTGGACGTTACATTTCAGATGTGTTACGACCCGTGGCCCTACCCTTCATTCGATCCCTGCGAAACCCTACATTTCAGCAGGATAATTCACGACTGCATGTTGCAGGTCCTGTACGGGCCTTTCTGGATACAGAAAATATTCGACTGCTGCCCTGGCCAGCACATTCTCCAGATCTCTCACCAAATGAAAACCTCTGGTCAATGGTGGCAGAGCAGCTGGCTCGTCACAATACGCCAGTAATTGCTCTTGATGAACTGTGGTATCGTGTTGAAGCTGCATGGGCAGCTGTACCTGTACACGCCATCCAAACTCTGTTTGACTCGAGAGGTGATTGTTCTGGGTACTGATTTCTCAGGATCTATGCACTCAAATTGCGTGAAAATGTAATTACATGTCAGTTCTAGAATAATATATTTGTCCAATGAATACCCGTTTATCATCTGCATTTCTTCTTGGTGTAACAACTTTAATGACCAGTAGTGTTTTATGGAGATGCTTTAGGAACTCAAATGGGTAACACTGTAGGGAAGGCGACGATCTTCTCGAAGAAGAATTGAGAAAATTTAGAGAGCCGTCATTTGAGGCTGACTGCAGAGCGATTCTACTGCCGCCAACATTCATTTCCCTTAAGGGCCATGAAGATAAGATAAGAGAGATTAGGGCTCGTACGGAGGTACACAGACAGTCGCTTTTCCCCTACTGCTCGCATTGAGGCGTACAGACAGTTGCGAGTGGAACAGAAAAGCAAATGACCGGCAGTTGTGCAGGGTATCCTCCGCGACCCGCTTACCTGGCTTGCGGAGTATCTATGTAGATATAGGTGTTGTAAGTAGCGTGAATAAAAGGTCGCTATGTGTCAGAAGCGTGAAGCGCACTTTGAATGTATCATGATTGCTAAAAGAGCCACGCGCATTTTAAATAAGAAAATGCTGTCTGACATTTAAATCAACGTAAAAGATTGGGCGCCACCAACTCTAGCTATATGACAAGTGAGTCGGAAAATTACTTAATCTATTCATAATAAAAACTCACAAAAGAACACTCATTGTAAAGTCACTGATAAAGAATGGGATGTTATTATTAATATGATCCAGGCATTGTCCAGGTGAATCAAATATTGAATAAAATAAAGATTGTGTGAACACTGTGCATAAGTGTAGCTTACAGCAACATTCCTGAAAACAAGATCTATTCCAAAGCATTTGTTTTAAATAAAAAGGGACACTAATTATTTGACCTGTGCGCATAGAAACGCTATGGCTGGGCTAACAAGGAAAACTACAAGGTAAATGGCGTAGGTAACGAAGACGTAACATCGGTACACTGGATAAGCTTGGAGGCAAACTTATTTATTCCTTAAAACATTGATGTAATTCATCTATAGAACTGCTGTTGCCTGATAACTAAGTACAATTGGTTGTGAAACGCTATACGTTTCACAACAGATTCGTGTGCCCACGTAGTTCACGGAGACACAATTTATACATACTGTGCCCAAACTTTAGTAACATCAAACCATGCAGTCGCGAACAATTAATATTTTACAGAGGACACATTTTAATATACAAATGATAATGGCAGAGGGCCAACAAACTCTAATATCAACCCATGTGGATGGTTTCCACCGGACATAAAGTAATGAGACAAAGAAAATTCATATAGAAGCAAAAATTACCAAGATTCGGAAAAGATTATAATGCATACACACGCAATTGCAGGCACACAAACATTCTCAATGAACCGAGAGTTCTTCAACAACTGCAACACCTTTGTCTGCGTTCTTCTTACGGATCAGAGTCAAGAATCAAAGTCAAGAATCAAACTGAAAGTGTGCAGAAGCCTTGCATTCCTTGTTACGACCCAGAAAATCAATCTTTATAAGATGAAACGCGAGACCAAATGCTAAAAGCTCCCCTCTCGCTATGTGACAACGCGCCACGCGGTTAAATCAACTCACCCTTCTTCGAAGAGACCTCGGTTGCAGACCCTCGGCGAGCTGGAACCAGACTGACCCTCTCACACACCCCAGCGTCTCCCACGCGACCCCGTGGCCATGAAAACCCAGAGCTGAGACTTCCGCCACCAACCTAACATCAGTAACTTCCACATAAGGTGAGCAAATCTATTTGCTTACCTGAAAACTACAAGGCTTGGCCATTCTGTACGACTACCGCTGATTCTCTGCAGCAGACAAAACCACCCCACAGAAAAAATGAAACACACACACATTCATTCACTTACACATGCCAGAGAGTTCAGTATCACTGGAAAGCAAATAGAATGATAATGAAAGGGGACTACAGTATCTTTTCAATGTAAAATAGTGAAATAAGCGATGCTAGGGTGTACCACGGAGTTTCAATTGCCGTTGTCATTACAAGAACGTCTGGAAGATTTGTCCAACAGTAATATTGCTTCTTGATAGAATTGTTGCAGTCCTAATGAATCCATTAAAATTCTCCATGAGTAGCACTTACTACAACACGCAAATAAAATCAGATTGTAGGTCACTCAAAAACGTCTATTATCACTATCTGAAAGAGAAATGATTCACCTAGAATGGGCCTATAAAACATAAAGTACTAGAGGATTATCATGTAAGTATTTATGTGTTTTTTATCCGAACAAAGACGATTCTTAAGTACTTATACACCTCCACCTATCGTCTATGCTTACACGTGGCTAATCACTGATAGGAGCACGTCAAAGGCTATCTAACCGGACCATGTATTGCTTCCCGTACCTTTCCCATACGAGGTGTAGGAATAATGGTTGGTCACAAGGCATAGATGCTGAAATTAATAATAGCCACAGATTCCGACATGAAAACTAACTCTCTTAATTTTATAAGTAAAACATAAACGATTTGTTTAACATCATCTTATTCATGCTATATCTTGTTGAACTCTGTGACTGTTGTTCAGTTAAGCACTTTTGGCCTAGAACGCAATCAGCCACAAATACTTCATAAAAAAGCTTCGGTTTACTAGCATGACCGGTTTGGAGCTGTTATGTCCATACTTCCAGTTTTTTGTGTGAAAATTCTTTCAGCTTTTTAAATAAAACAGACTTTATTAACATCAAACATTTCTTTTCATCTTGTCTGTATATTTATGTATCAGCATAGTCAGCCTGGCAACTAACACATTTCTCCAAACGAAAGACCACTTTGTGGATATTGTCACTGTAGCATGGTTGACTTTGTTGACGTAGCCACAGCCTCCCATCTCTTTGTACTGTTTACTGTCAAAGCGAAATTCTCGAAGGTGAAAGATGAAAATCGGATGGGACTAAGTCAGGGATGTAGAGAGGATGGTCAATAATGGTGAACAAAGATTGTTACAAACTGTGGCCTGGATCTGTCATGGTGAAGAAGACGTTGCTCCACGTGGAAGCACATTTTATGCGGTTAGCGATTCGATTACGGTACACTGTTCTCTCGCGCACCGACATAGTTACGTTACCAGCTGCTATGATACGTGCTACAATTCGGAGCTCTCTAGCGGCAGAGAGCTGCAACTTGCGTCAAAGAGTCGATAAAGTCTACAGAGTAATGTGCATGACATACAATAACCTCAGCTGATATTGAAAACAGAATAAAAAATTCTGTGGCATTACTTTTCAGCACGCCCTCGTATTATATGGTTACTAGCGACCTGCCCTGACTTCGCACGTATAGCACGAATTGTCTGCGGCCGGAAGACCTGTCTGGTGTTGTAATGGCTCCATGTGAGCCCTACATGGTGCTATGAATGTTAAGAGCAGTGTAGCCAACCTTTGTGAAGAGCTTCGAATACGTCTACATTCTGGTGTGGCCAAGCGGTTCTAGGCGCTTCAGTCTGGATCCGCGCGACTGTTACGGTCGCAGGTTCGAATCCTGCCTCAGACATGGATGTGTGTGATATCCTTAGGTTAGTTAGTTTTAAGTAGTTCTAAGTTCTAGGGGACTGATGACCTCAGGTGTTAAATGCCATAGTGCTCAGAGCCATTTTTTGTACCTTGTGTATATTACTTTTGTACCTTGTGTATACTACAGCCGTCTGCTCATGTGCACATCGCTATCCTATGACTTCTGCCACCTGAATGTGTTTCCTCTTTGTGAAACTCACGTCAGTCCGATGCCAGCAATCTAGGGCGTGGAAATGAGTTACACCCAAAGCTTTAGCATGGAATCCGCTCACGAACTATGCAGGCACGCAAAGTCTGGGAGGTACAACTTTGTGCTGGGCAGGCAACTGCAGGGAGACAGTAAAATACCGTTAGCGTATTGTTTTACGACCTTCACCTATGTTTATAACAAGATTCTGATTATAAAAAAGCATTTACTTCAGATCAATACCTCATATACGCCTGAGGTACAGGCACGATTTCCCCATTAAGTGAGAAGTTGGTGTGCCATTCCAGTATTGGAAAGCGTCGGCAATACTGACGATTTAAGAAGGGGAAATTCAAGATGGTCTGAGGTGCGATTTGAAGCGTATGCTAGTGCGGGCATTGGTCTAGTGCAATTCCTGCCGCTGTCTTAGCCATAATGTCAGCGTGGTGTAGCAGATAACATATCTTCCTATGATGTAGAAGACAGGGTTCAAAACTTGGCCTTACCAGAGTTTTTAATTATTTACTTTAGGTTCTACCTTTATCGGAGATTCTTAATGTTACTTAAGAAATTTCTTTTTCTTTTACTCGTTGGAGATTGTGGAGAATTGTACAGATATCCAATGTTACTTCAAAAATGCTTCGGAAGTCCTGTGGTGGTCAGAATCATAATTTAGTAATTTCCATCTTTATCACTCAAATTCTACAGTTCTCAGTTACCGGTTTCGACTACTGCCATCTTTGGTTCGTAAAATATTCTGATGTAGATATCGACGTCAAAAATCTATATACGCAGGTACATAGTAAACACTCACTGTGTATCTACATATATATATTTTGATGTTGATATCTACATCAGAATATTTTATGATCGGCAGATGGCAGCACCCCTAGCCGCTAATTGTGAATTATACAATTTGTGTGATGAAGACGGACCTCTACAAATAAAGGGCCATAACATGATAGAAGACTCATTTGCAGCCTTAATGTCTACAAATGATAAAGTCAGAATTGTTGGTAACTGCGAGCACCAAGCGAATCCAGTCGATCATCACTGCAAGACTAGAGGGGATACTGTACACACTGATACCCACGAACAATTGCCGATTCATTCAGATACGACAATTTGTTGCCATAAAGGGTGTGTATCAACGCCTATGTCGAAGTAGCATATCATGAACTTTGTAAAACCGTATAAAATTGTAAGAGAATCTGGGAGTGCAATGCTTAAAGGAAAGAGACGATAAACATCTTGTGGGTGGAGAGCAGTTAAATTGTGCAGGACAGTTTTTCGTTTTTTTTTTTTTTTTTTTTTTTTTTAAAGGAACCAACATGGAAGCAAGCCGTGCGTAATACAAACAAAAGGGATCACAAATGGTTCCGGCGTAATATGGCCGCATGAAGGGAATTAATAGACGCTGAACGTACAATGGTATTTGGAGCTAGACGCATGGAACATTCCATGTCGAAAATCGTTTGAGAATTCAGTATTCCGAGATCCACGATGTCAGGAGTGTGGCGGGAATACCACACTTCAGGCACTGGCTCTCACCACAGACAACGCAGCAGCTGAGAACCGTAACTTAGCGACCGAGAGCAGCAGCGTTTGCATAGAGCTGTCAGTGGCAACAGACAAGCAACACTGTGTGACATAACCGTATAAATCAGCGGGGGACGTAGGACGAACGTATCCGTTAGGACATTGTGGCGAAATTGGGCGTTAATGGGCTGCGGCAGCAGACTACGGACACGACCGACACGACGCCGCCTGCAGTGCCACTCCTAGGCTAACGGCCACATCGGTTTGTCCCTAGACGACTGGAAAGCCGTGATTTGATCAGATAAGTCCCGGTTTCAGTCGATAAGAGTTGATGGCAGTGTTATAGTTTGGTGCAGAACGCACCAAGCCAGGGATCAACAAGTCACTTTGCAAGCTGTTAATGGTGGGTCCTCTGGTCCAGCTGAACCAATTGTTGACTGAATAGAGCATTTTCAGCGACTCACGGCCTTCATGTTCCCAAGCAACGATGGAATGTTTAAGGATGAGAATGCGCCATATCACTGGGCCACAGTTTGAAATACACTCCTGGAAATGGAAAAAAGAACACATTGACACCGGTGTGTCAGACCCACCATACTTGCTCCGGACACTGCGAGAGGGCTGTACAAGCAATGATCACACGCACGGCACAGCGGACACACCAGGAACCGCGGTGTTGGCCGTCGAATGGCGCTAGCTGCGCAGCATTTGTGCACCGCCGCCGTCAGTGTCAGCCAGTTTGCCGTGGCATACGGAGCTCCATCGCAGTCTTTAACACTGGTAGCATGCCGCGACAGCGTGGACGTGAACCGTATGTGCAGTTGACGGACTTTGAGCGAGGGCGTATAGTGGGCATGCGGGAGGCCGGGTGGACGTACCGCCGAATTGCTCAACACGTGGGGCGTGAGGTCTCCACAGTACATCGATGTTGTCGCCAGTGGTCGGCGGAAGGTGCACGTGCCCGTCGACCTGGGACCGGACCGCAGCGACGCACGGATGCACGCCAAGACCGTAGGATCCTACGCAGTGCCGTAGGGGACCGCACCGCCACTTCCCAGCAAATTAGGGACACTGTTGCTCCTGGGGTATCGGCGAGGACCATTCGCAACCGTCTCCATGAAGCTGGGCTACGGTCCCGCACACCGTTAGGCCGTCTTCCGCTCACGCCCCAACATCGTGCAGCCCGCCTCCAGTGGTGTCGCGACAGGCGTGAATGGAGGGACGAATGGAGACGTGTCGTCTTCAGCGATGAGAGTCGCTTCTGCCTTGGTGCCAATGATGGTCGTATGCGTGTTTGGCGCCGTGCAGGTGAGCGCCACAATCAGGACTGCATACGACCGAGGCACACAGGGCCAACACCCGGCATCATGGTGTGGGGAGCGATCTCCTACACTGGCCGTACACCACTGGTGATCGTCGAGGGGACACTGAATAGTGCACGGTACATCCAAACCGTCATCGAACCCATCGTTCTACCATTCCTAGATCGGCAAGGGAACTTGCTGTTCCAACAGGACAATGCACGTCCGCATGTATCCCGTGCCACCCAACGTGCTCTAGAAGGTGTAAGTCAACTACCCTGGCCAGCAAGATCTCCGGATCTGTCCCCCATTGAGCATGTTTGGGACTGGATGAAGCGTCGTCTCACGCGGTCTGCACGTCCAGCACGAACGCTGGTCCAACTGAGGCGCCAGGTGGAAATGGCATGGCAAGCCGTTCCACAGGACTACATCCAGCATCTCTACGATCGTCTCCATGGGAGAATAGCAGCCTGCATTGCTGCGAAAGGTGGATATACACTGTACTAGTGCCGACATTGTGCATGCTCTGTTGCCTGTGTCTATGTGCCTGTGGTTCTGTCAGTGTGATCATGTGATGTATCTGACCCCAGGAATGTGTCAATAAAGTTTCCCCTTCCTGGGACAATGAATTCACGGTGTTCTTATTTCAATTTCCAGGAGTGTACATTCTGGAGAATTCGGGCGAATGTTGAGCAAGCAATAAAGGAAACAAAAGAAAAGTTCGGAGTAGGTATTAAAATCCATGGAGAAGAAATAAAAACTTTGATGTTCGCCGATGACATTGTAATTCTGTCAGAGACAGCAAAGGACTTGGAAGAGCAGCTGAACGGAATGGACAGAGTCTTGAAAGGAGGGTATAAGATGAACATCAACAAAAGCAAAACGAGCGTAATGGAATGTAGTCGAATTAAGCCGGATGATGGTGAGGGAATTAGATTAGGAAATGAGACACTTAAAGTATTAAAGGAGTTTTGCTATTTGGGGAGCAAAATAACTGACGATGGTCGAACTAGAGAGGATATAAAATGTAGACTGGCAATGGCAAGGAAAGCGTTTCTGAAGAAGAAAAATTTGTTAACATCGAGTATAGATTTAAATGTCAGGAAGTCGTTTCTGAAAGTATTTGTATGGAGTGTAGCCATGTATGTAGGTGAAACGTGGACGATAAATAGTTTGGACAAGAAGAGAATAGAAGATTTCGAAATGTGGTGCTACAGAAGAATGCTGAAGATTAGATGGGTAGATCACATAACTAATGAGGAGGTATTGAATAGAATTGGGGAGAAGAGCTTGTGACACAACTTGACTAGAAGACGGGATCGGTTTGTAGGATATGTTCTGAGATATCAAGGGATCACCAAATTAGTATTGGAGGGCAGCGTGGAGGGTAAAAATCGTAGAGGGAGACCAAGAGATGAATACACTAAGCAGATTCAGAGGGGTGTAGGCTGCAGTAGGTACTGGGAGATGGAGCAGTTTGCACAGGATAGAGTAGCATGCAGAGCTGCATCAAACCAGTCTCAGGACTGAAGACCACAACAACAACAACGATGTGGTCACGCAAATCGCCAACGTGAATCCCGTCGAACATTTCTGGGACGTAGCCAAGAGGTCAGTTCTTGTAGTTATGGACGCTATAGAGGCAGCATGGTTCAGTATTTCTGCAAAGGGTTCCAACTACGTGTTGAATCCATCCCACGTAGAGCTGCTGCATTACGTCGGGCTAAATGAATTATGAGGTCCTACACGATACTGAGAGGTATCCCATGACGGCTGTCACCTCAGTGTATATTCTCCCAGTGCAGAATGTAAGCGTTGCAAGTTACACAATAGAGACAGTAGGCGTAGGAAGACGGATAGCAAATATACGTTATACGGAGACTAGCGTCATTGCCAATATCGTCCATAGTGCGTGCGGCGTCGGGCGATCCGCTGGGAACCCCACCGCCCCCCGGCGCGGCCCCCTGTCGGCGTGTGGGCCGACGGCGCAGCGGGTTCCCACGGCTGGGGGCCGCAGGTGTCCGCCCGCTGCCCCCCGCCATTGTCGACCGCCCTTGACGCCGGCGAGTGGCCGCAGCCGCGGAAGTCGCCTCTCGACTCCGGACTCGTCGCCGTCTTGTGCGCCTCCCGGGCCGCGCTAAACGCCCAACCCTTTGTCCCGGTCGTGCGCCGATCGGACGCTATCGGCGCCGCGTGAATGAGCCGGCCCGTTGCGGAGCGGTTCCCTCGCCGTGAACGAGTGCGCCGGTACTCGAGGCTGTACGCACCAGACAAGGGCTGACAAAGCGGCCCAGAGGTCGTGCAGTCGTTCTCCAGTTAGCTATTGTAGTGCGGCCCGTCCGCTGGAGAGATCGGGCAGGCTACTTTGTCGACGGCGATCTCGCTCTCATAGCGAGGCTTGACGCGTCTTGACGTCCGCCAGCCTCAGCTGCTCCCGAACGTCCTTAGTCGTCGTCAGATACATAATAGCCGCTATTTCTCAGCCGTGTTCTGTTCCCAGCATCTCCTCTAACCACACGATCACTTACATCCCTCTACTTCTGCTTCCCCTTCAGAGCTCTACGAGTGCTTTATTAAAAAAAATTTCTTTCATAATATGTCTTCTCTTTCACACGAGTCATACGAGCAACCGTCTCTCCATATTTTCCGAAATTGGGAAGAAGGCGCTTTGGTAAAGGCACTGGAAGAACGGAGTTCGAATCTCCATCTCAGCACTCTGATTTAGCGGTTAATTCTTACAAAAAAGTTAAAGCACCTACCAGCCACTGTTACTAATGCTATTTATTAGAAACAGAACACCCATTACGTGTTTCGAACCGAATTGTTCATCTTCATATTTCTGCTCACATTTAAAATTACTTGATGCTTTGCATATGATTGTGGCGGAGGTTCCTCCGGGTGATGGTGCCACCGAAACTCCTGCATCTTTTTGTTCCACTATTGACTGCTTTCGAAGAAGTGCGGAACATATTTCGCAGAAAATCATGCAATATTTAGTAGTTTCATGTTCTTTTAACACACTGATTGTTTAGAGCACCTGTCGCATCGGAAGAGGTAACGGCGCTTCTTGTTCCCAATAACTAGCGTTGTTAACAGCGGATTGGGGCTGTTTTTATTTTATTACGTGAATTAACCTTTATGTATATGAAGGTGGTATCTGCTCTTTCGGACATGTCCGATAGTTAAGGCTCACCGGACAATTTGACCATCTTCTTCTTCTGTGCGGATGCACAAACAGTGCCCGAACTCTCACGGGAATCGGCAGTAAAGCCGCGAGTAATTAATGGGCAGGGGCACTATGAACATAGTGCGGGACAATAAGTTGCGATTGTGGGTCTCACGGGAGGAGTGCCAGAGATAAGTCCTTGCAGTCGCACTATCCTCTGTGTCCTCGGTGGCTCAGATAGACGCCGAGACGGTAGCTCAGCGTGTTCGGTAAGAGGGTTAGCTGCCCTCTGTAATAAGAAAACTGAGTTAATGAATCAGCGACGAACTTAAACGGATTTCTTACGACGTCCGCTCCGACCAGATGCAACGACCCAAAACGAACAAAATGAGATTAAGAAAAAAGACGGATAGAGTGTCTGCCATGTAAGCATGAGACCCAGGGTTCGAGTCCCGATCGGGGCACACATTTTCAACTGTCCCCGTTGACTTATATAAACGCCTGTAAGCAGCTAAGGGTATTCATTTCATTGTAATTAACCTTTAGTTTTACACAGTCTTGGTTTCACCATGGCAGCTTACGAGAAAACAGCATTCAGATTTAGGTTATAAATTTACACTCCACTATCTGGCTCATAGTGTTTTGCAACAGTACTTTCTGTACTGCCTCTCACTTCCCCCTGCCTTCTGTTCCAGTATCGAATGGCGTGCGGGAAGAATGTTTGTTGGCAGACCTCCTTAGGAGTTCTAATCTCATTCGCTTTACCATCATGATCTTTCCGCGAGGTGTATATAGGACATATCAATATACTGGTTGACTTTTCCACTGACGTATGCTTTCGTAATTTTAATATGAGAGCTGTCTGGCGGACACAGCGAACAGCAACCTGCGGCTGTTTGCAGATGATGCTGTACGTAGTATAGCGTAAGGTGTCAGAGTTGAGTTAGACCAAATTTCTAGTTCGTGTGATGAATGGCAGATAGCTCTGAATGTAGAGAACTATAAGTTAGTTCGGATGAGTGGGAAAAATAAACCCGTGATTTTCGGATACAGGCTTAGTAGTTGAAAAAGTTCCGCCCTTTAAATATCTGGGCGTAACGCTGCAAATCGATATGAAATGGAACGAGTATGTGAGGATTGTGGTAGGGAAGGAGAATAGTCGACTGCGGTTTATTGGGAGAATTCTATAAAAGTATGGTTCATCTGTAAAGGAAATCGCATATAGGACGCTAGTACGACCTATTCTTGAGTACTGCTCCAATGTTTCGTATAGACACCAGGTTAGATTAATGAAAGACATCGAAGCAATTCAGAAGCGGGCTGCTTGATTTGTTACAGGTAGGTTTGTATCATATTCAAGTGTTACGGACATGCTTCAGGAACTGTAATGGGAATCCCTGGAGGGAAGGTGAAAATTTAGAGAAACGTCAATAGAAGCTGACTGTGGAACGATTCTATTGCCTCCTCATACATTGCACGCAAGTACCACGAAGATAAGATAGATGAAATTAGGGCTCATACAGAGGCATATAGACAGTCGTTTTTCTCTCGCTCCATTTGCAAGCGGAAGAAGAAAGGAAATAACTAGTAGTGGTACGGCGTACCCTCCACCACGAGCCGTACTGAGGATTGCGGAGTATTGATGTAGATGAAGATTTATTTTCATTTCAACTTCCGATCTGTCGCGAAGTAGAAACCACAATGCAACTATGATTATTTGCAACATTTACCTATGCCTTCCAGCTACTTCTCCACATAATCGCCGATTCGACTTAGAAGTTTATCGTAGCGTATTCGCAAGTTTCCAGTAACCTCTTTATAGAAGGCAGCCGCCTGTCGTATCCGGCTATTCCCTACACTGGTCTGCATCTGTAACTCGTTGACTTTGCCAAACTGCTGTGCTCATAGCCAGCGATCCATATCAGTGAAGGGATGAAAATTACAGGGAACCGAGGCCGAGCTATATGGTGGGTGGTCAAACACTTCCCATCGGAAATGCTGCAAGAGCCTCTTCATTAAATCTTCGGCATACTACAGAGAGTAGTTACGAAGGAGGAAACACATAACTTAAATTATGTGGTCTGCATGAAATCAAGTGAAATCCCTCAACAGACACTTCACACATAAGATGTTGTAGGTATCTTCACATGCTCACTGTGCGGACGTAACTGAAAAGTGCGACATGATGCGATAGATGGGCACCTTAGAAACACTGCGCAACGATTCACTGGACTATCACTGTGGCTTTAATTTTGAGACCGGTAGGAACTTTAAAAAAAAAAAAAAAAAAAAAAAGAAAACTACCACATTTAAGTTTAAGATTTCCTCCATGAAACCTATCTAGTAAACGTCCCAGACTGACAAGCAATACTCAAGTATCGATCAACCTAGAGTTTTGTAAACTATCTCCTTGTCAATGGACTACACTTCAGAAGGATTATTCCGGTGTATGTCAGTATTTCCTGCGGTTGGCTTTATGTGGTTGTTTCACTTTAAATCTCGTTATATATACTCCTAGATTTCTAATCGAAGTTGTTGTTCGGCAATCGTGTTATTGTACAATAACCGGCATTTCCACCCACTGTGTCATCTACCAATCCCTATCAAAGTATCGATCCTCTGCAGGTGATCCGTACAACAGCATCGGCCTCGAAGCCCCTCATAGGGCTTCCGATTTTATCTGCTAGATTATCCATACACTTTGTGAACAGGAGGCAATTCTGCGTTTGAAGATTTCTCTCTGTTAACAAGGTCATGTTGTTTTCTAATTCTTTCTTTGCCCTTCCGGTTAGCCGTACAGTCTAACACATGGCTTTCCGGATTGGGAAGGAGCGCTCGGTGCCCGGCGCGAATCCGCCCGGCGGACTTGTGTCGAGGTCCGGTGAACCGGCCAGTCTGTGGATGGTTTTTAGGCGGTTTTCCATCTGCCTCGGCGAATGTAGGCTGGTTCGCCTTATTCCGCCTCAGCTACACTACGTCGGCGATTGCTGCGCAAACAATTTTTCCACGTACGCGTACACCATTACTCTACCAAGCAAACATAGGGATTACACTCGTCTGGTGAGAGACGTTCCCTGAGGGGTGGGGGGTGGTGGGGGTATGGGGATGTCCACCGGGGGCCGAACCGCACAATAACCCTGAAAGAGTGGTTCGGTGTGGGGCGGCGGAGGTTTGAAGTGGACTGCGGTAGTCGTTGTGGGGTTGTGGACCACTGCGGCTGCGGCAGGGACGGAGCCTCTCCGTCGTTTCTAGGCTCCCGGTTAACATACAGTACAATACAATACAATTCCTTCTTTTACTTGCTTCCTGAAAAAAATCGAAGTGAATTGCAGGTTGGTTTCTATGGCGGAATCGAGTTGTTTCCTTTTCCACACTTATTCCCTGGAATTCATCTCTTACTGCGTCGACTTCGATGGAAGGTTAACCCTTTTCTATTTTCCATCACTTCTCGGAAACAGCGTGGATTCTAACCATGTAGAGAAGCATCAGGTATTCTTAATGACACCAACAGGAGAAGTGTCATGAACACAATAGGCCTCACTGTAGATCTAGTGACGGCTTGCGACACTGTTGCTCGTGGTTCTGCATGGCAAACTCTTGTTCTTCACACTTTCCAGCTAAAAACCAGTACACAAAAATTTAGAAACTACCCTATGATGACAGGACAACTTCATTTACTCCAAACAGCACCACTGGGGCTGCTATGAAACACGGCTGTGTGCTGGCTAACTAGTTAGAGATCGGCTTCCGACAAAATTAAAATTACATATCAATCAGACAGTAAAATTTACCCCTTTAAGACGTTTAAGGCCAGAACCAAACCGTCAGTAAGATTGACCCAGTATGCCGATAAAGTTGTACTTACACAGCTATAGGAAGACCTTTAGACCATTCTAAACGGGGTTGGATCACTTGTACGAAGAGACACTTATATGGAGTGACACTGCCCACAGAGCGACACTCCCTAGGAGCCTGGGGCTCTTTTCTGCTACAAGTGGCTTTTGGCAGGTACAGGCACACTAAGAAGTATAGCGGTACAACACAGTAGCGGTACGACAAGTCCTCAAACGGAGGGAGGATGAATGGATGTAGTTCCTTTCCATTTGCTTGCGTTTCCGCTGCAACGATTTTGTACTCAGTGCCCATCCATACAGATTTTTATGCACAGAATCCCTCAAGTGAAATGCATCGATGATTGCCCAGTCCGTCTTCGTTAGCAAATATTTTTCGCATTTCAAGAGACATTTAGTGAACTTTATGTTGCTTCCAAGGAAAACCACCAGGAGTTAGTTTGTTCGTTCCCCATTGTACTTGTATACAGGATTGCCAGTGAATATGTGTCGCATTGCACTACTCTTCAGTAATTAGAAAATGTCCAATGGTTGTGAAATTTCTTCTTCATTGTGATTTCAGTCTGCAAACAACTCAGAAATGATTTTAAGTTGATTTCAGTTCGGAGTCTATTTCAATTCTTTGCAGTAGACTAGTTTTTTTAATTGCTGAAATCCTTCTTTTTTCCTCATCGAAATTTAACGTCAATAGGTCAAACTGGTGGCCGTGGTGTTCTGTGTCTTCTCGAAGATTTTTTGCTAACTAGTAAAGATTTGCATAAACTTTTGATATTAACGTATTTAACCTTCGGTTCCATCCTTCAGAGACGTTTTTAGTTCTTCTACTGCGATTCCATTTATCTCGCGCCACCCGCTCGTTATCGGGCCATTGATCAAGAAATAGTCGTAAAACTCCTGAAGCTTTTGCATATCAAGACTTGCGAATAGACAGCCAACCTTCATCCAATATTTGCCAGGCGAGTGAAGTGGATGTTCTTGACCCCACGTCGGGCGCCAAATGAAGTGGCCCTTCGAGAGGAGTATATTTGTTTATTTATTTACATTTTTCTCATTTGTGCGGTGTCTAAAAACACGTGTGAATCTAATTGTGTGGTTCAATAAGCAAACATTGTTAAATGATTTTTTTCTTGAAATCTGTCATTCAAAGAGATTTAAGTATACACTCTGATTTTTTACTTTTGAGTTATTTAACTGTTTTAGAAAATTATTTCAGAATTCGTTTTGCTTTTACCTAAATCACAACTGAGCAATAAAATCATCAAGCATAATGGACTGACTTACTTCCAAGAATATTACTTGACAATGAAAATACACTCCTGGAAATTGAAATAAGAACACCGTGAATTCATTGTCCCAGGAAGGGGAAACTTTATTGACACATTCCTGGGGTCAGATACATCACATGATCACACTGACAGAACCACAGGCACATAGACACAGGCAACAGAGCATGCACAATGTCGGCACTAGTACAGTGTATATCCACCTTTCGCAGCAATGCAGGCTGCTATTCTCCCACGGAGACGATCGTAGAGATGCTGGATGTAGTCCTGTGGAACGGCTTGCCATGCCATTTCCACCTGGCGCCTCAGTTGGACCAGCGTTCGTACTGGACGTGCAGACCGCGTGAGACGACGCTTCATCCAGTCCCAAACATGCTCAATGGGGGACAGATCCGGAGATCTTGTTGGCCAGGGTAGTTGACTTACACCTTCTAGAGCACGTTGGGTGGCACGGGATACATGCGGACGTGCATTGTCCTGTTGGAACAGCAAGTTCCCTTGCCGGTCTAGGAATGGTAGAACGATGGGTTCGATGACGGTTTGGATGTACCGTGCACTATTCAGTGTCCCCTCGACGATCACCAGTGGTGTACGGCCAGTGTAGGAGATCGCTCCCCACACCATGATGCCGGGTGTTGGCCCTGTGTGCCTCGGTCGTATGCAGTCCTGATTGTGGCGCTCACCTGCACGGCGCCAAACACGCATACGACCATCATTGGCACCAAGGCAGAAGCGACTCTCATCGCTGAAGACGACACGTCTCCATTCGTCCCTCCATTCACGCCTGTCGCGACACCACTGGAGGCGGGCTGCACGATGTTGGGGCGTGAGCGGAAGACGGCCTAACGGTGTGCGGGACCGTAGCCCAGCTTCATGGAGACGGTTGCGAATGGTCCTCGCCGATACCCCAGGAGCAACAGTGCCCCTAATTTGCTGGGAAGTGGCGGTGCGGTCCCCTACGGCACTGCGTAGGATCCTACGGTCTTGGCGTGCATCCGTGCGTCACTGCGGTCCAGTCCCAGGTCGACGGGCACGTGCACCTTCCGCCGACCACTGGCGACAACATCGATGTACTGTGGAGACCTCACGCCCCACGTGTTGAGCAATTCGGCGGTACGTCCACCGGCCTCCCGCATGCCCACTATACGCCCTCGCTCAAAGTCCGTCAACTGCACATACGGTTCACGTCCACGCTGTCGCGGCATGCTACCAGTGTTAAAGACTGCGATGGAGCTCCGTATGCCACGGCAAACTGGCTGACACTGACGGCGGCGGTGCACAAATGCTGCGCAGCTAGCGCCATTCGACGCCCAACACCGCGGTTCCTGGTGTGTCCGCTGTGCCGCGCGTGTGATCAGCCCTCTCGCAGTGTCCGGAGCAAGTATGGTGGGTCTGACACACCGGTGTCAATGTGTTCTTTTTTCCATTTCCAGGAGTGTATAACATATTACAATTAGCCTCGGCATATTTGTACTTTAGGAGCATGGACTCAAATATTGAAATTATTGTGGACCTACACAATACTAGAACAATACTCCTCTTACCATCATATTCAGGCTGTGGTAGTCGAATCCTGGCTCTCGACGTAAGTTGAAAAGAAAATCTTAAAACAAATGTTGCTCTCGGCTGCGGCTCATTGCTGTGAAAAAAAAAAGTTTGTTAGGTATTAAATAGTGCGATCTCTGCGCTTCCGCTATGATTTCGCTTTTCAGGTCGACGCGTAATGGCGTCCGTTGAAGCAGCGGCCACTAAAATTGTGGAGCTGTAAACGTCTTAAAAAAAATTAATTCAATGCAAGGAACATGACAGAGGGCTCACTGCACATCGAAATAACTCACAAACAAACTTTAACGTACTACATTAACAAGGTTAACAGCATAAAAGCTTACGTTACTTTCGTGGTAAAAGATGTCTGCTTCATGTTAACAGAAACAAGTGAAGAGGGAGAAAGAGAAGGACCATCTAGCGCTCTTCTCCTTTATTAATAGCATGGAAGTTATTGCATTTAAAGAGTTTACTCCTTGATACTAAGATTATATTTAATATTTACTATAAAACAGGAAAAGTTTACGCCGCCTACGCGGTCGGTGAAACACATACGGTTCGTGTACATTTATGTCATCGCGAGATACACTTCTCATTCCAAGTTTTTTTGTTTTAAGTTTCTTTGTAACACAAGTGTCGCTGGGACGGCTTAAGAGCTACAGCAAATCTGAATACATTCTTAATAATAGTGTATTTAGTCGTTTTTATTACTTGAGCTAACAAGAGCGCAATACTGAACCTGTTTCCACAAACACTGATCAAAAGGAAAATTGCGACCCGTACTCGCTGTTTGAGGAAACAAAGTTGTAGCTGATTTACGATAGCATCTTCGAAATCCATCATAAGTGAAACAGGGTTCCATCCAAGCACGCTGGTTTTAGTAATTAAATTAAAAAGTCATGTGTTCCTCGTTTTTCTTCTGTAGTAAAACGTAGACAGCCAGAATAGCGTTTCTTCCCTCACACGAATCTGTAGGATCGGAGGGAAGTAAAAACACTGTCCAAATAATTTGTTCAGTTTTTGAAAGTTCCTTCCACAAAGAATGATTCACAGCTTAATAAACACAATTTTTTTTCCTTTTAGCTGGCAGACACCAGTATTCTCTCGTTCGGTGCCCCGTTGCCATCTGTAGATAAAAATAGATAATTCATGGCAAGAGCTATATTAAACAACAAGCAGCTCCAGGAATCCTTTCCGAGTTAATCAGTTTCTGGTGTAGAAGGTTGTCTGCTTTTCATAACTGCCCCATCTCGACAAAAGCTAGTATCGTAACTGAGAACCAACACCGTTATACGAGCATTTAGTAGCATGCATTTGAAAGTTTTGTATGGCAGTGTTGTGAGAAACCTTATAACGTTTCTACTTTATCAACAATATCGGACTGGCCCATCTACCTCGAGACAAACAAAAGAGCGTTTGCACTCAGGCTGATCCGCAGAGCTTAAGCAGAATCGGACCAACAAGCGGAAGAGCTGTTGTGTACTGGAAGAGCCCCGGTGGGCTGCCATGGGTTCCATGTGAAGCTCTTAAATTTAGGAAGAAAAACCCATGAAATTATAGCAAAAAATAACAGAAATGTGTTAAGTGCCAAAAATATTATATTGACAGTTGAAGACTTACTTCGTAAGAAGGACAGATGAGAACATGGATTGTTTGTAATCTGAAACCGGTAATATTTTAATAAAAAATTGCGATCCTAAAATTTAAATAAAATCCTGTATTTGAGATTTTGTGTTGTGTACTCAGGGAGCAGTCAGATGTGTGCTTCTTACACGAAGATACGACAAAACTCGACTAAGGTAGCGTCTTGACCATTTTGACTTGACCTAGGAACAGTGAGGAGCGGAACTGTAAACAGGTTTTTTGCGGTTTAGTCAGGACAGTGTTTCTTGCACGGGGCGCTCTGAGACGCTTTCCATGCCTGCCATTACTGTGTGTAGCCACTAGTACGTAAAAGTCAGTGTTCTCGTTTGGGGCGGCGTAGTGTTAGAGCTATGTTCACCACTGTATGTGTCCCCTTATAGTATTGTAGTGGCAGCTGTTTGCAGTGATAACATACAGCAAATTTACTCGCTTTTTATTCATGGTGTCTGTAAATCTGGCTTTCATGTCTTTGATTGTGAGCCCCGACTGGCTTAGTGGATTAATGCCATAACTTTATGATGCCACATGTCTACAGTGGTCAGTTCTCTGTTATACCTTGTGCGAGTAGCGATATGTGTCGTGTTATAGTGGTGCGAGGTCACCCTTTAGTGCACACAGTATTGCCATGACTTGTACTTTCTCGTGGACCTAGAAGACAACTGGCACTCTTTCGAATTTATCAGTAAAGATCGAACACATGTCTACGAATCGCGACGAGAAAAAAAAGTAGAATGTCTGGGCACTGTAACGTTTAATCCTGAATCCCAGGTAATATATCCAATAACTGGGATGGATATGGTTCAAAATGGTTCAAATGGCTCTGAGCACCATGGGACTTAACTACTGAGGTCATCAGTCCCCTAGAACTTAGAACTACTTAAACCTAACTAACCTAATGACATCACACACATCCATGCCCGAGGCAGGATTCGAACCTGCGACCGTAGCGGTCACGCGGTTCCAAACTGACGCGCTTAGAACCGCACGGCCACACCGGCCGGCTGATATGTTTCAGAAACTATCAAATGTTATGGCAGGGCGATGGTGTTACATCGTGCAGGAAAACACAGTAGCTTCGTAGCCTAATGCAATATCAGAAAAATAGGATACAGAAAATGGTAAATGTAAATAATAACTGTAAGTGACTGTGTAGGGTTTTCCAAATAAACGACTTCTGGCCGCATCGAACAGGTACGTGATCCAAAAACAACCAGAAGGTCCCAGAATGTCTCAGTTGTGTTTTCACTTTCGTTGTGACTAGAATGTAGCTCCTGGTGAGATATGAAACATAATTTCGCAAGTATGTTATGACGACCTTGTTTCACAAGTACGTACTACTTCGAACAACCACAATAATGGAACTGAATCATAAATAAAGGATGAATTTTCTCTTCTGGGTACAGGGCGATTCTCAACGTTATTCGTGTAGAGACGGTACACTCACAAAATCGACGAGCGGATAGAGCAATGGCAGAATGGGGAGTCAGGAGAGCACAATGACTGCGACCGTACAATATTCATTGGTTGTCAAATTAACAAATACATCAGGGACATTGTAACCCTTCTAAAACTGTCCAAGTCTATTGTTCGTGGTATGGTTGTAAAGCGAACAAGTGAAAGAACAACTACATCCAAAGAAAGACCAGGTAGACATCATACATGAACGGACGGGAACCGTCGAGCATTGCGGAGGATGGCTGTAAATTATTCCAAGAAATCAACAAAAGGAATCACTTGTGAGTTCCGAACTGCTGCCGCGTGGAGTAGCCGCGTGGTCTCACGCGTCCTGCTGTCACGGTTCGCGCGGCTGGACCCCCCCCTTCCTCCCCCCCCCCCCCCCCCCACGCCCCGTCGGAGATTCGAATCCTCCATCGGGCATGAGTGTGTGTGTTGTCCTAGGGAGATTAAGTAGTGTGTAAGCTTAGGGACCGATAATCTCAGCAGTTTGGTCCCATAAGATCTAATCACAAATTTCCGATTTTTTTCCGAACTGCTGCCACCAGTGCATCTATGGAGCTAAACGAATTGGATACAATGGTCGAAAAGGTCCTCAGATGTCACGTTTTTCTGTAATCGATGCTAAGTGACTCTTCAGGTAGTGTGAAAAGCGACGCCACTGGACAGTGGATGACTGGAAACGAATGATTTGAGGTTGTGAATAGTTGTGTGTCGAGTGTCTGGAGAACGGTATGTGCCATGATGTGTAGCGCAACACTGGCGGAGGTGGTACTGCAGTATAGTGATGTTTTTCCTGGCTATACGGCTCGAGAAAACGCTAAAAGGGGGACAATGTGAATAGTGCCTACAGTAGAGGAACAGTACGTAGAAGATGGTTGTATCTGTCTGGAAATGTAGCCTGCCATAGAGCAGAATGTCTGAGGCAATGATTGTGGACGATAACATTAGTGAAATGAACTGGTTTACAAGAGTCCCGGACGCCGTCAAGGAACACATTTGGGATAAGTTACAACGCCGACTCCATCCCAGACCTCGGCGCCCTACGTTCACTGGTTTCGGCTCTTGTGGATGAATTAGTATCCAATTTCCACATAGACACTTCATTGAAAGTGCCTCCAGCAGGACCATGTAGTCAGGCAGGCAAAAAGTGGTGAACCCCATATTAATATCCGCTATCGAATACTGAGCAGAAGCTCTACTAGCAAACGCTTTGAGGAAGAAACAACTGTCTATATGTTAGAGTACGAACCCTGAGTACTCTTGAGTACTCTTGTCTTCGCCTTCCTTACGCAACATGTGTGTAGCTGGAAGTAGGATCGTTATGCAGTATATTCCAAATATTGGTTCTTTTAACTTTCTCTATAGTATTTCTTCAAAAGAACATCACTAACCCTCCATGGTCCATTTCCGTAATAACCAAGAGTTGCTTGAACGCACCGGTAACAAATGTAGCAGCACGCCACTAATTAGCTACAATGTTTTCCTTTAATCCGGCCTCGTGAGCATCCCAAACGTACGAGCAGTACTCAAGAATGATTTGCACAAGTCTCCTTTACATGTTAGCTGCATTTCCTACAGTTCCCTCAATAAACCGACGTTTTTAATATTTGTGTTCAATACTTTTATTTACATTTATAGTTTTATTATTTTGTAGTAAGTTATATGTTTCACCAAGGTTCTGAGGGTCTGTGCGCAGAGCCACCAAACTGAAACCAAAGTTTCCTGCTCCTGTTTAATAGATCTGAAGATAGTTATTAGTCAAGTCACTGCTGGATTGTACTGTAAGTGAGACAAAAACGAGCTCCTCATCCAGGCATTGAAGACCAAAGGGATTCGACCAGTCGCCACCCATTCTCTGCCTTTCAGAGAATGGAGGGGCATCAGTACACCGCTCCGTCGGCCGTTTCGCCGCTTGTCCAAAACGTGGAGCAGTTACTGATCATTCAAGTAGTTCCTCAATTTGCATCACGAGGCTGAGTGCACTCCGTGCCAGACCTCCCACCAGGGAAGTAGCAGCTTCGATGTGGCGCTGGTAGGAGACATCACGTTGAATGGACACACTGAGCTTCACATGTTGACTAGTAACAGGATGAGTCCTGCTGACGCCCAGAGGCACAGAGATGACCTACTGCGATTTTTCAACGGTGCAATTGGTCATTACTTCCTCTTAATGGACGACAACGCCAGTCCCCACCAACTGTTCTGGGGAAAGAAGTTGTATTAGGGAGGCCAACACCACGTGAATCGTCAATCATCACCAAGGATTCAGCCACACCACTGCATATCTGGTTGCCAGGAGTGCCATATTTCCTCTGCTTGAGGACATTTATGGCAATTTTTTAACACTCTTCTGATTGGATGGACACTTCGTCTCCTTTTTTTGAGGTTTTTCGTAACTACTGCCGACTACAGTAAAATGTCTTGATTTTTCAAGTTGCGTTCCTACTACTACTTGTTATTCGTTGTTACGTTAGCGGCGGTCGAGTTCTGGTATCTGGGGGCTTTCACTGTCACAGACCTTTAATTACTAAGGTAGAGTTTGCCAAAGTCGTGAATCTCAGCAATTTTAGGTGCTTTTGGCGATTCTGCCACTCGTGTCGTCCAAATTGTGCGACATTTCTGCAAGCTGACTTTTCCAACAATGGCATGCTCCATTTGTGCGACGTCACCAGGCCGGATGCCCAAAACCATTTCAAAAACGTCATACGGCAGGTAAGCGTAAAATCATTCATCAATATCGGCGTTCGTGTACACATACATTTCCCAGATGGTGTTGCCTGACAGTAGAGAACCGAGCGGTGCGTTCAGCATATTTTCCCCCGTGGCTTTAGCAACGGGACTCCAGTCTGTGTGTCTTGCTGGTACCCTGTAACGTTACAAATTATACTGAAACTAAGGACTGTGGTATTTCAGATTCGAAACTGTAATGTATAGATGTACTGAAACATAACGTAGTGTCTAGAATTTTCAGTAAATAATTACTTCATAAGGCTTAAGTTGTAATCTCTGAATTTATTTATGTTTCCACTTGTTTAGAGACAAGGCAGAGCTGCTCTTGTGATCACTGGTATCTGGGTATCGAATTTGAGACGGATAGCCGTTGTTATTTATTAAATAGTTGAATAAATTTCGCTACTATACTTTCGGTTACCGAATTTTACAAGGGTTACTTCATTCAGAACGGCGGTAGTCTGATAATTTACTGACAGACGTTTCGGGACGTGGTGCGCCACAGATCAGGCAGTTTAAGAAATAGCGTGCCGTCCTGTCGGGCCGCTGATTCGGCGAGCACGTAGTGGAAATCCTTCCGCAGGTTGCCGACGAAACATACAGCTCCTTTTTACGTGCTGGACCTCAGAGCCCCAACCAAACTTGTGTTCAACTTTTAGAAGAATGCTAGTTAGAGGTATCTTGGCCTGACGCATCCTTGTGGCCAAGTAAACTTCCTTTGAACCTTTCACGTGTCACGCTAATAATTATCAGAGACAATTGTGCAGAATGATGTGAGATACCATCTAAATCGAGCCAGAAGCGTTACAGCCACACATTGAATCCAAATTACATCGAATTTCATTGTGTTCCTTTTAGGAATAATGTGCCACAAAACTGTTAAGGCTTCCGTGCCCACTTGTTGACAAACTGCCTAATGGCTTCTGTCTCGGGTTCTTCGGCCGAAGTTCATCTAATGATTTTACTGACGTATGCAGTGTCAGGAATATACCGTATACCATGCACATGTGGAAACGTTTATGTCGGAATGACTGGACGATCAATCAACACCAGGATCAAATAACATAATGGACATTGCAGGTTGGGGCAGGTGGAGAAATCGGCCGTGGCAGAGCACGCACTGATTGAGACCGACCATGTAATAAAATTCGCCGACACAGAAGTTCTGGTTGTAGAGAAGCACTATCACACGCGCTTGTTCAGAGAATCTGTAGAAATACAAAAACACGCGAACAGTTTCAACAAGAAAGCGGAAAGCCTTTAGGTAAACGGAACCTGGCTTCCCGTACTGCAGCGAACGACCGTCGCATGTAACAAGAGGAGAACCGCACCGGAAATGACGGTGGAGAGGCCCTCGGACGTTGGTGCGCCAGGTACATATAATCCGCGGCCGCGAGCTCGGCTCCAGTTCACCACCGCCAATGGAGAGTGAAGCTTTGACAATGCCAGCCACTCCTGCTGACGAAACGTCAGTAAAATCATTAGATGAACGTCGGCCGAAGAACCCGAGACAGATGCCAATAGGCACTTTGTCAATCGTGTGCCAGAGTATCTCTATCGTTATTTAACTATATGTCTCCAAGAATGTATTAACGAATTTTCTTGTTTATCCTTTGTTTATTTGTAACGTTAATGACCTATACTTTTGGAAGTTATAAATCAGGAAGAATCACTCCTGTAGTATCGTGATGTCTTAACTACTAGCTCCAAGGTAACAGTTAATTTCTCTACAAAAATCAGACTCTCATTAGGGATAAATCGTCATGTTTAAAAGACGCAGGCCCGGAATTAAAACTGGTGCCAGCTGACTAAAGAATGGCCAACATACACGCAGAGCTTTACAAGCCGTCCCACCATGAGACGAACAACGCAGTAACAGCATCCGTCGACATCATTATTATGAAATCCATTAGATTCCAGCTCCTTTATCCTTATGAACAGTGAACCTGCTCCGATTGTGTACTTGTGGGCCTACAGAAAGGTCTCTTGGTCACTCTTTATTCATCGCAGTTGTAGCGTCTAGAATACAGCAGCGCTCTCCGCCGTGCCTTCAGGACCTACGTCGGGGCAGTAGGAGGCGAAACACGGGTGTCGAGCGGTGGCAGCGTCGTGGGTCGTTAGGCAGCGCTGCGACACAATGCCGTCGTCTTCGGCATTCATTAGCAGCACGCGCGCTAACAGGCTTATCTCGGTGGCCCTTACGAGTTGCAACACGCCGCGGTGTCGGCAGCGTCCAAGTCTCATCACCCTCAACGGCTCCTGTTTCTATATTCCTTCAGTTCCCTAACAAATTCTACAGGACTTGGCTGACTTGCATGGGACACATCATTTCCTACGATCGCTTTCTAGGAGCATAGTACTATTTGACACTAGAGCTGAAACGCGTAAGTGATTTACTACTTGTGCTAATGCTGATCTGATCTCGTCTACTGGCCTACAGGTGAACGGAATTTTAACTTCTGCAAGCCGATAGCCCTGGACTCAATATTTCCTTGATCCGATCGGGCTTTGATCCCATGACCTGTCGGATTCCAGGCACGCGCTTTATCACTAGAGCACTAGGACGGCCACTATAATTAGTGATTAGCAGAGTGGTAACAGAGTGATGAGAGGAGGGAAGGGTGGAGAAGGGTAGTAATGGTAGAGGGATATAGTGAATGTGGATTTCAGTTGATTCGGAGAGATAAAAAGACTTGTACAGGACTCATTGGCATGGAGGTTGTCTGTAATCCTCGTTAATATTGTTGAATCTTGCCCGCTCGTCACTTATATAGAGTGCCTAAAGGATGCTGCGTTCTCGGAATGCTATACAGCAATCCAAACAAATAACATTAGTAGTTTTATTTCTACAAAACAATTGACAATAATTAACTTTGGAGTACATCGTCTCTATAGATGAAGTCCAGGAAAGTAGTTGATGAGGATCACAACTAGTTGTTCTTGTAACAGGCTCCGCAAATACGTTTCAGTACTGTGAGCCGATCTGAGCGGTAGAGGCTGGCAGGACCGACACTTATAGTCATTTCTTGCAGGGAGCGCTTCTGATGCGGCTCGGTCCTTGTTAGCGGCCTATTGGCTGACGTTTCCTCACCGCCTTATTTGGTCTTGAGTTTTGCATCTGCCTTCCGGCGCTAGTGACCACATCAGAACAAATAAAATATTTAAAAAAATCCTATTTTTTTTTTTTTAGAAATCTATGACAGAGAAAACAAAAGCAGCATTTGACGTGTGCATATCAATTCATTTGGAGAGCGTCTACACCACCATATTAAGAAAAGTATAACGACAAAATCGTTTGCTTCCCACGGAGGGTTCTTCACAGGACTCGTGGACAACGTCAAAACGTGGCGGAACTTCTCATTTGTCGTATGAAGGCTTCAATCCGTCGTAGCATACCACAGATAAGGCCGTCAAGCCAGCCCTGGTCCATTGTGTCCCATTTTTCGATGGCGATGCTGTATAAGTCACAGAGAGTACGTAGTCGTTGTGGACTTCTAAAAACAGCTCGTTTCCATTGATCTCAAACGTTTTCCATTGGTTAATGTCCAGGAAACAATAAGGCCACTCCTTTCTGATAATGCGAACACCACGGTGGGTGTGCGAATTTTCATCTATGAAGGCGCAATAATCATCAAAATTTCGGCGGTACGGTCCCAGAGTTGGTTGTAGAATCTCGCCCCCATACCGTAGAGCAGTGAAATGGTACGGTTGCCCCATATAACGCTACCCAAGAACATCACTTCACCACCACCTTTTGGAACAAGTGGGGCACAATTCTGGAGGCGTTTCATATTACCGTGTTGCCTTCAGACACGTTGTCTGCATTTATCAGGGTACAAACAGCTTCGAGTTTCGTCGGTAAACAACATTCGACGCCCGTTCGGGTGCGTCCATTTTGTAATGGAGTCCATGGAGTTTTGTATACGATTCGCTTCTAGCCATGGTTGTTGTTGTTGTTATTTTCAGTCCAGAGACTGGTTTAATGCAGCTCTCCATGCTGCTCTATCCTGTGCAAGCTTCTTCACCTCCCAGTACCAACTGCAACCTAAATCCTTCTGAATCAGTTTACTACATTCATCTCTTGGTCTCCCTCTACGATTTTTATCCCCCACGCTACCCTCCAATACTAAATTGGTGATCCCTTGATGCCTCAGAATATGCCCTGCCAACCGATCCCTTCTTCTAGTCAAGTTGTGCCACAAATTTCTCTTCTGCCCAATTCTATTCAATACCACCTCATTAGTTATGTGATCTACCCATCCAATCTTCAGCATTCTTCTGTAGCACTACATTTCGAAAGCTTCTATTCTCTTCTTGTCTAAACTATTTATCCTCCACGTTTCACTTCCATACATTGCTACACTCTAAACAAATACTTTCAGAAACGACTTCCTGACACTTAAATCTACACTCGATGTTAACAAATTTCTCTTCTTCAGAAACGCTTTCCTTGCCATTGCCAGTCTACATTTTATATCCTCTCTACTTCTACCATCATCAGTTATTTTGCTCCCCAAATAGCAAAACGCATTTACTACTTTAAGCGTCTCATTTCCTAATCTAATTCTCGCTGCATCACCCGATTTAATTCGACAACATTCCATTATCCCCTTTTGCTTTTGTTGATGTTCATCATATATCCTTCTTTCAAGACACTGTCCATTCCGTTCAGCTGCTCTTCCAGGTCCTTTGCTGTCTCTGACAGAATTACAATGTCATCGGCGAACCTCAAAGTTTTTATTTCTTCTCCATGGATTTTAATTCCTACGCCGAATTTTTCTTTTGTTTTCTTTACTGCTTGCTCAATATACAGATTGAATAACGTCGGGGATAGGCTACAACCCTGTCTCAAACCCTTCAAAACCACTGCATCCCTTTCATGCCCTCGACTCTTACAACTGCCATCTGGTTTCTGTACAAATTGTAAGTAGGCTGTCGCTCTCTGTATTTTACCCCTGCCCCTTCAGAATTTGAAAGAGAGTGTTCCAGTCAACATTGTCCAAAGCTATCTCTAAGTCTACAAATGCTAGAAACGTAGGCTTGCCTTCCTTAATCTATTTTCTAAGGTAAGTCGTAGGGTCAGTATTGCCTCGCGTGTTCCAACATTTCTACGGAATCCAAACTGATCTTCCTCGAGGTGGGCTTCTACCAGTTTTTTCATTCGTCTGTAAAGAATTCGTGTTAGTATTTTGAGGCCATGGTTATTGGAAATGAAATTTAGCATACTGCAATCGTCTCCTAACATTTCGATTCCTGTAGCCTCTTCGAAAGCACAATTCAGTTCTATAACACTCAGCCAACGGTTCTCTGACTCAAAAGTCGCAGATATACACATGCTGAACGTGGACGGCCTGTGCGGTGTAAGATCTCAGTTCTACTGTCAACTGGAACCGATGTCTGTCTGCAGCTCATCACTTTGACTCCAGTGAACACGGCGAGCAACTTCCCTCGTTGGCAAGCATTCTGCCCGTAACGTGACGGTGCAGACCCAATCTCTTTTAGCATGCTGGATGTCCCTAATGCGATCCTTCTGGTGCTTTACTTTAAGCTGAAATGCTACAGTCGATTCAAGTGCAGCGTTCTGCCCATAGCTGTGTGTATGTTAACAAACAACGTCAGGGGCAACCTTCCGATGGCTACTACCCGACTACGATATTATTACATTTGATTTCCCGCTGAAACGTGCGAGGACGTTAAAGTGGACAGGTACAGTGCAGACCAAGGAGATGCTTTTAGGACATACATTTAATATCAAATGGTTCAGAAAATCCTGGTGAAATATCTCTGTAACAACTCACGATAAGCCAGCCGAAGCGCCCTCACTCACAGATACAGTAGTATTACGCTCGCCTTATACAGGAACAGTCATAATAGCGTCACAACTACACAACATATCGGAATGATTCATTTTGTTGGTGTATGTACTTATTAGTCAGTAGCTCTTCATTTCGTATTTTAGGCATTCTGTGACTTCTTTCTTTTCGTTCGCAAGTTACGAGGTGTGTTTTTTAAGTAAGTACCGTTTGAAATTAAAAAAAGACGTGCTAAGATATCTCAATAATTTTATTTTTACATGAAAGCCTGTACCTTAATCTAGTTTTCTACACAATTTCGGTCAATATTGAGGCACTTGTCATAACGTTGTACCTGTTTTTGAATACTCTCGTGATAGAAGTCTGCCGCCTGCTTGTTAACCACTGCATCACCAGTGTTTTGACTCCGTCATCGTCCTGAAGACGCTGACCGCCCAGGTATTTCTTCAAGTGCAGGAACAGATGGTAGTCACTGGGCGCAAGATCGGGGCTGTACGGAGGATGATCTAGAGTTTCCCATCAAAAATATGTGCTGAGATCTTTGGTCTGATTCGCCACATGCGGAGGGGCATTGTCTTGCAGCAAAACGATGCCCTTGCTCAACTTGCCACGTCTTTTGTTATGAATTGAACGCTTGCCTTCCTTAATCTATTTTCTAAGGTAAGTCGTAGGGTCAGTATTGCCTCGCGTGTTCCAACATTTCTACGGAATCCAAACTGATCTTCCTCGAGGTGGGCTTCTACCAGTTTTTTCATTCGTCTGTAAAGAATTCGTGTTAGTATTTTGCAGCCATGGTTATTGGAAATGAAATTTGGCATACTGCAATCGTCTCCTAACATTTCGATTCCTGTAGCCTCTTCGAAAGCACAATTCAGTTCTAGAACACAATGTCTTACAGTAAGCTGCTGCATTTATTGTCTCATTATGAGGCAGAAATTCCACAAGCAGTACTCCTTTTCTGTCACAAAAAACTGCACATCATTTTCCGGGCCGGCCGGGGTGGCGAGTGGTTCAAGGCGCTACAGTCTGGAACCGCGCGACCGCTACGGTCGCAGGTTCGAATCCTGCCTCGAGCATGGACGTGTGTGATGTCCTTAGGTTAGTTAGGTTTAAGTAGTTCTAAGTTCTAGGGGTCTGATGACCGCAGAAGTTAAGTCCCATAGTGCTCAGAGCCATTTGAACCATTTTTGATTTTCCGGGCAGAAATTGTTTGCTTAAACTTTACTTTTCTGGGTGAATCTCAATTCCGCCGTTCCATAGACTACTGCTTTGATTCTGGTGTGACGTAGGCCACCCATGATCAGAAAGAAAGAGGTGGCAAGTTGAGCAAGGGCATCGTTTTGCTGCAAGACAATGCCCGTCCGCATGTGGCGAATCAGACCAAAGATCTCATCTCATCTTTTCGATGGGAAACTCTAGATCATCCTCCGTACAGCCCCGATCTTGCGCCCGGTGACTACCATCTGTTCCTGCACTTGAAGAAACACCTGGGTGGTCAGCGTCTTCGAGACGATGGCGAAGTCAAAACAGTGGTGATGCAGTGGTTAACAAGCAGGCGGCAGACATCTATGAGGAGAGCATTCAAAAACTGGTACAACGTTATGACAAGTGCCTCAATATTGGCTGAAATTATATAGAAAAGTAGATTAAGGTGCAGGCTTTCAAGTAAAAGTAAAATTATTGAGATATCTTAGCACGTCTTCTTTTAATTTCAAAACGGTACTTACTTAAAAAACACGCCTCGTATTTCTGCTGTAGACTGTACATTCGCAGGTGGCTCTTACGACTGCTACGGTCCAGGGGCATTTAATGAGCACCTTGCAACGCACGGTTGCAACACCTAGCATTTTCACAGTGTCTGTTTTCTGCCAATTGGAACCTGCCGGTTTTGCTGCAGCGCTCTTTCCGCTGCGTGCAACGACGCTAAACGCGCAGACGTGCCGCCCGCCAGACCCCCGCCCAGTGCCCTGTGTGGCAGCTAGCAGAGCGGCTCGCGAGTATCCCGCAAACTGCCTTCACGCATGACCGATGCCGCCAGAGTCTCCACTTAGCCTCGGCTAATGCGGACCATCCAAACTCTCTCCCCTGTTTGTCCGGACAAATGGCCGTCCTCCGTCCGTCGCGAGAGCAAGGGGAGAGAACGACAGAACGAGGGAAAAAAAAATATATATATATAGGCGCGCGTGCAGACAGAAGAGACAGAGGAAATAGCGGCGTTTTGTGGGCGTCATAACTCGGGCCTCGACAATATATATTGCCCTGTTTTGTGGCGGCCGGTGGCGGCGGGCGCCGGCCCGGGCGCTCTCCGGCAAATGAAGTCCATTATCAATCATCTTTGTGTGTTTATCCCCCATCCTCGCCCTCCCACCGCCCTTCAGAAAGTTAGCCGCCGGCGGAGGTATTGTGCGCGCGCGGCCCCGCTGTCGCGAGGGTGGCCTACGTCACAGGCGCGCATTATGCCGCGGCCGGCGCTAAGGGAGCGCCTCGACGTCTCATGAATACTGGGGGCGCCGGCTACGGGGACGGCTTCGCTATCTCCGGCACTATGAGCTGCAACTATCAGCAGTGCTGGCAACGAGGTGTCACTCTGCAGCATCAGCTGCTCCCCGCGATATACGTTTCGCACGATAAGTGCACCCGTACCCTCTACAGTTACCGTATGACGGCTCCTCACGCCTTCCTGGTGTTGAGAATAAACCATATATTAAAGTTACTTTTTTCTAATTTTTAAAATTTTTCCTTTAACAGTTACCACAATGACACTCTGTCTCGAAATCTGGCAGAAAACCCAAAGAGATTCTGGTCGTATGTAAAGTACACTAGTGGCAAGACGCAACCAGCATCTTCACTGCGCGATGACAATGTTAATGTTATTGATGAGAGCGCCACTAATGCAGAGTTACTAAACACGATTTTCCGAAATACCTTCAAAAATGATGATGAAGTTTCCAGAATGAGATTTTCACACTGCAGCGGAGTGTGCGCTGATATGAAACTTCCTGGTAGATCAAAACTGTGTGCCGGACAGAGACTCGAACTCGGGACCTTTGCTCTACGATCTGAGCTACCCAAGCACGACTCACGCCCCGTCCTCACAGCATTACTTCTGCCAGTACCTCGTCTCCTACCTTTCAAACTTAACATAAGCTCTGCTGCGAACCGTGCTGATGAAGTTAATGTTCCAGAATTCGAATCAGTAACAACTGCCAACACGAATAACATAGAGGTAGATATCCTCGGTGTAGCGAATCAGTTTAAATAACGAAGTTTAGACAAGAAGAGAATAGAAGTTTTCGAAATGTGGTGCTACAGAAGAATGCTGAAGATTAGATGGATAGATCACATAACTAATGAGGAGGTATTGGATAGAATTGGGCAGAAGAGAAATTTGTGGCACAATTTGAGTAGAAGAAGGGATAGCTTGGTAGGACATATTCTGAGGCATTAGTGTTGGAGGGCAGCGTGGAGGGTAAAAATCGTAGGGGGAGACCAAGAGGTGAATACAGTAAACAGATTCATAATGATGTAGGTTGCAGTAGGTATTGGGAGATGAAGAAGCTTGCAGTGGATAGAGTAGCATGGAGAGCTGCATCAAACCAGTCTCTGGACTGAGGACCACACCAACAACAAGGAAAGCAAGGCTTTAGATCGAGATCGTATACCACTCACGATTCCTTTCAAACTGTGCTGGTACAATAACTCCATACTTCGCAGTCATATACAACTGCTAGCTCGTAAAATGATCCGTGCCCAAAGACTGGAAAGTTAAACAAATCACACCAATAGCCAAGGAAGGAGATTGGTGTAATCCACTGTATTACAGACCCATATAGTTAAAATCGATTTGCGGTAGAATTTGGGAGCATATACTATGAAGAACATTATGAACCAACTCGAAGAAAACGATTTATTGAGAAATAACCAACACGGATTCAGAAAGTATCGTTTTTGTGAATCACAACCAGCTCTTAACTCCCACTAAGTAAAGAGTGCTTTCTGCATGCGACGTCAAATTGAATTCATATTTTTAGATTTCCAGAAGGCTTTCGACACCGTTCCTTACAAGCGACTTCTAAAAAATTTCGTGCCTATAGGTGTATCGTCTCAGCTGTGTAACTGCATTTGTGATTTCCTGTCAGAAAGATCACAGTTCGTACTAATTGACGGTAAGTATTGAGTAAAATAGAAGTGATATCTGTCGTTCCCCAAGGAAGTGTTATTGGCCCTCTGCAGTCTGAAGAAACCTCTTAGATTGTTTGCAGATGGCGCTGTCATTTTCCGCCATGTAAAGTCGTCTGATGATACAAGCAAACAGCAAATGATTTAAACGAAATATCTGTATGGTGGAAAAAGTGTCAATTGACTCTAAATCGTGAAAAGTGTGAAGGCATTCACAAGAGCAGTGAAAATTTCGGTTACACGATAAATCACACAAATCTAGAGACTATAGTCAACAAAATACACTCCTGGAAATGGAAAAAAGAACACACTGACACCGGTGTGTCAGACCCACCATACTTGCTCCGGACACTGCGAGAGGGCTGTACAAGCAATGATCACACGCACGGCACAGCGGACACACCAGGAACCGCGGTGTTGGCCGTCGAATGGCGCTAGCTGCGCAGCATTTGTGCACCGCCGCCGTCAGTGTCAGCCAGTTTGCCGTGGCATACGGAACTCCATCGCAGTCTTTAACACTGGTAGCATGCCGCGACAGCGTGGCCGTGAACCGTACGTGCAGTTGACGGACTTTGAGCGAGGGCGTATAGTGGGCATGCGGGAGGCCGGGTGGACGTACCGCCGAATTGCTCAACACGTGGGGCGTGAGGTCTCCACAGTACATCGATGTTGTCGCCAGTGGTCGGCGGAAGGTGCACGTGCCCGTCGACCTGGGACCGGACCGCAGCGACGCACGGATGCACGCCAAGACCGTAGGATCCTACGCAGTGCCGTAGGGGACCGCACCGCCACTTCCCAGCAAATTAGGGACACTGTTGCTCCTGGGGTATCGGCGAGGACCATTCGCAACCGTCTCCATGAAGCTGGGCTACGGTCCCGCACACCGTTAGGCCGTCTTCCGCTCACGCCCCAACATCGTGCAGCCCGCCTCCAGTGGTGTCGCGACAGGCGTGAATGGAGGGACGAATGGAGACGTGTCGTCTTCAGCGATGAGAGTCGCTTCTGCCATGGTGCCAATGATGGTCGTATGCGTGTTTGGCGCCGTGCAGGTGAGCGCCACAATCAGGACTGCATACGACCGAGGCACACAGGGCCAACACCCGGCATCACGGTGTGGGGAGCGATCTCCTACACTGGCCGTACACCACTGGTGATCGTCGAGGGGACACTGAATAGTGCACGGTACATCCAAACCGTCATCGAACCCATCGTTCTACCATTCCTAGACCGACAAGGGAACTTGCTGTTCCAACAGGACAATGCACGTCCGCATGTATCCCATGCCACCCAACGTGCTCTAGAAGGTGTAAGTCAACTACCCTGGCCAGCAAGATCTCCGGATCTGTCCCCCATTGAGCGTGTTTGGGACTGGATGCAGCGTCGTCTCACGCGGTCTGCACGTCCAGCACGAACGCTGGTCCAACTGAGGCGCCAGGTGGAAATGGCATGGCAAGGCGTTCCACAGGACTACATCCAGCATCTCTACGATCGTCTCCATGGGAGAATAGCAGCCTGCATTGCTGCGAAAGGTGGATATACACTGTACTAGTGCCGACATTGTGCATGCTCTGTTGCCTGTGTCTATGTGCCTGTGGTTCTGTCAGTGTGATCATGTGATGTATCTGACCCCAGGAATGTGTCAATAAAGTTTCCCCTTCCTGGGACAATGAATTCACGGTGTTCTTATTTCAATTTCCAGGAGTGTACTTATAGATCACAATTAAGAACAATTGAAATTAGAATGCTCACATAGGTAATCTTGGGGGTAGAGCAAACCAAAGACCGAAATTTACTGGCAGAACACTTAGAAAATGTTACAGAATTATTAAAGAGACTGTGTACACTATGCTTGTCCGTTCTCATCTGCTGTGCGGTGTGGGATCCGCGTCGGATATGATGGGCGGAGGACATTGAAAAAGTTCAAAGGAGAATAAGGGAAAGAGTGCCACGGATATGATGCACGAACTGGGGCGGTAGTTATTAAAACAAAAGTGTATTTCGCTGCGGCAGGACCTTCCTAAAAAAATTTAATCACCAACTTTCTCCCCAGAGTATGAAAATATTTTGTTGGCGCCTATCGACGTAGAGAGAAATGATCATCATAATAAAATAAGAGAAATCAGAGCTCGCACCGGAATGTTTAAATGTTCGTTTTCCGCGCGCGCTGTCCGAGAGCGGTAGAAAAGTAGCGTAAAGGTGATTCGATGGCCCCTCTTCCAGGCACTTAATTGTGAACTGTAGAGTAATCATGTACATGTAGATGTAGATTTTCATCATAGTTGACTATAGTATATTGCAGGCACCTAAAATCAATGTTATTATAATGCGAAGGACTACAGAGTTAATCTAGCTGCATTTTATTGGTAGCGGCTATTCACACAACACAAATGATTTACTTCGGTATATTCATCTTGTCATCAGATTCATCTTGGAAACCAGTCACATCTGTTTCTATTCATTTATGCTTGGATAGCCGATAACCATTGGTATTCTATCATACCGTTTTACGAGTGGTCTGGATAAGTCTATTATCAGTATCTGCAGTTAAAATACCACTTTGTAAATTACACCTCTTATTCACGTGTTTCATCTCTCCTTTATTGTGGTTACTTTAGTTTCAATAGCTGTGTAAAAATTTTACGCCATACTAGAATCGCCTGTAGTCAAAATTCGACCAATTACGTCAATGTCATTGAAATGTAATTGCTTGTGATATGGTGGTGTCATTGGACATGACGTATGATAAAAAATGTCGTTTGTCTTAAAGTGATAAACTTCACACAAAACTGTGCCTGGAATTTTAGCATCTGAACCGGCCGTAGCGAATGCTGCATTGGAACTAAGAGTATATTGAAAAATTCTTTGATTGTCTGTAATTCTGTCACCTTGAAACGTGTCCCTTATGCAGTGCGTTGAAAGAGAAATTTTGTGTTAACGGAGGCAAATTAACATTTCCCTTCTGACAATACAAAGTGAACGCCGTTGAACCATGTAAAGTGACTTCGCATGCGAAATGTTTTGCATTACATAAACTGCACTTAAAATTCGTGAAATGGCAGTTATAACTCTAAGTTATGTGGAATACATGCACATTTAAATCTATTTTCCAAAACACAACATAATTATCGTGATGATTGTCAATATTAGTGCTATTACGTTGTTTGCGCGAAAATGGTGTCTGTGGCAACGGCGGTAAATGAACACAAGTTAGTTCCGCTTACTCTTAAACAAAAGTAAGTGAAAAAACGACGCCAATAAATGACGTCATGCACAGGCTGTGTTGGCCGTGAAGGCTTCGTTACTACGATGTTTTGTTTTCCAGCACTCACAACATCAACGACTTGGGAGTTGTGGCACCGCAGATGTCCCGTTTGCGTGCGTTGCTGCAAATGAACCCTCTGCAACAATTGGACATAAACGTAGAGAGAACGCGGTTTCATAAAACGTTGATACTTTCGTGTGTCATTTCTATCACAGTACAAGATCGGTACTCGGAGTCAAAGTGGACAGCAATGAGAGAGACAGAGGAAAACTTTTCACATGTATGCACGTCTACTACGTTTTACCTCGCTTCAAGGTTACGTACACACATGATTTTTTTTTGTTAAACATGTATTTCCAAATACCTTCCTTCCTTGTATAATTAATATTAAAAATCCGCACTACAATTTTTGATGTTCGCGTTTTAATATTATAATAATTATTATTGTTCCACGTACCTGTTTAGTCTAATTCTTAATATTTTACCTGTTTGTGATACTGGACAAGATAACCTTGTTCAGTCACTTTCCGCCCCTCCTCTTCCCCTGGAACATGTCACCAATTTATTACATATTGTTAAAGTTGGTTTTGTTCAAAGGGCCCTTCTTGTGGGGCATCCGAAATTGTAAAAATGAAGAAACCGCACAACAGTTGCTGAATCAACAATCTTTTCGGTTTCGGTACGCTTTAAGTTCCATCACCTGGTGTAAACTGTAATAATGTAAACATTTTGTTATTTTTGTTCTCAGAAAAACAGCTGTAATTCGTCAAGCAGTACATTATTTAATGTGTCACATGTTTTATCTAAACTAAATACTTTTACATTTTATTTCATTGCAATAATTCTTCTAGTCTTAGTTTCGAATCAAATTTTAACGATTATCATCTTTGGAAACTAACTAACATACCCCATAAGTCCACATACCTTAAGGAACTGCTGAGGAAACGGAAAACTTGGAAATCACCTAAAACAAACCTAGGAGAATTTCATATTGATCATGTAGCTACATCTTTTGACAGTCAAAAAGAAATTATAAATGTAAAACTCAGAAAAGGTTAGAATATTGAAACAGATCGCTACTTAACCACAATAAAAATTAAATTAATTCCACAAACAAGGATTCCAAGAAAAGGATTCACAAAAACAGATACAGCAATATTCTGACAAAAAGATCGAAACCGGTCACCATTAAATAAAAATAAAAAAACTTAAGCGATCAAGATTGCTTCTAGTTTATTTATAATAATTGCAATCGCTGTTTTCCTATATAAGAACTATGTTCTTTAAAATGTTAGATACAGAAACGTTGGAAGTGAAGAAACAAGCATTTCAGGATCGGCTAAATACGACTCCGAAGATTGGAAGCAGATTAAAACAATATTAGTCAAATCAGTCCTTAAAATAGTAGCACTCAAAAGATACAAAGAGAACAGACGGTGGCACGAACAACAGCATTACTACTTAGAAAACAAGCCTGACAGAAATGGTATTTCACAAAAATAAGTGAAGATTTTTGCAGCTTTAAACAACAAAGGTCTCAAACCTCAAAAATGATAAGAGCAGTCACAAGGAAGTTTGAAAGAAACTTGTTGAACAAGACTTCCAAAAGAGCAAAACTAGAAACTTCTATAAAACTTTAACCTCCAAACGTACCAACCACCTATCTCACGCTTCAAGAATGAAGACGGAAAATTAGCCCTAAACAACAAAGAAAACTGTGAAATATTAGCATGCTATGAACCTAGAGCAAACTTTCCAGAACAAAATCCATGATACACTCCCGCAAACTCAGAATATCATTAAAGATCTGAAGAATGACGAGGTCTCTGGGGAAGTTCAGTAACAGCTGAAATGTGAAAAGCCGCAGGTGCGGGGACAGTCGAGAAGCTACATGGAATCTACAAAAAAATCTGGAAAATAGAAGCTTTACCAGAAGATTGGAAAACAGTATTAATTCACCCAGTCCACAAAAAAGGAGCATAATTGACCCCAACAACTGTAAAAGAATATCCCTCCTTCCAGTGACTTGCAAAATTCTTTCAAAACTATTACAAAACAGGATGGAAAGCCAAGTTGATCAGCAATTAGGGGAGTACCAAGGAGAGTTTAGAAAACGACGATCCTGTGTGGAACAAATTTTAAATGTGAAATTCATAATCAAGTATAGAAGAATGAGATATAAAAGCACTTATATAACACTTGTAAACTTCAGAAAACCAAATAATTCAATTGACAGGAAATCATTATTCAACACCTTAAAAGAGTAGGGAACTGACAACAAACCAGTGGCAATCATAAAAGACACACGAAGAAATACATCATGGAAAATTAAAGTTTTAGGCGAAAAATCCGAGGCTTTTTAGATCAAAACTGGCGTAAGGCAAGGAGATGGACTGTTGCTACTGCCGTTTGATTGTGTGTTAGAAAACCTTATCAGGGAATGGAGAAAAAAGAGAAGAAGAATGAATTGGAAGAATCGCAATTGGGAGAAAAGGGAATAATATGAGTTTTGATTGTCTGACTTTTGCAGATGATCTTCCCATCTTTACTGAATCTATAATAGAAGCAACAATGGAGGTAAATCTCCTAAAAGAGTCAGCTTCAAAAGCAGATCTACAAATATATTTTCAAAAAACAGAGTAAATGACAGATGTAAAGGAGACACCGGAATATACGAAAACTGATTATGGTAGAATACAGAGGACTACAAAATTTAAATGTGTAGGTGAAATAGCACAGCTGAGCTACCAAGGTCGAGGAAAGTGGAGGTGGCTTTTCAACTAACCGAAAATCTGTGTGACAAGAAACCTATTTCCATAAATGCGAAACTGTCTTTAAGATAGGGTGCGTTTATGCATCAGAATGCCTTCGTTAAATAAAGCCAAACAATCAGGTGTGACAGGATAGAAGGAAAATAATCAGGAAAATCTTGGGACCAAATTACGAGAATGGGAAATGGAAACTGAAGGGCTTCTCGGAAAAACAGTATCCGTCCATACATCAAGTGTTTGGGGGACTGTACACCGTCATAATGTAGCGATATATATGGAATTTGGTATTGCATAGGTATACGTTTACACTGTAAGAAACATAATGTTGTTGTTGTGGTCTTCAGTCCTGAGACTGGTTTGATGCAGCTCTCCATGCTACTCTATCCTGTGCAAGCTTCTTCATCTCCCAGTACCTACTGCATCCTGTATCCTTCTGAATCTGCTTAGTGTATTCATCTCTTGGTCTCCCTCTATGATTTTTACCCTCCACACTGCCCTCCAATACTAAATTGGTGATCCCTTGATGCCTCAACACATGTCCTACCAACCGATCCCTTCTTCTAGTCAAGTTGTGCCACAAACTTCTCTTCTCCCCAATCCTATTCAATACTTCCTCATTAGTTATGTGATCTACCCATCTAATCTTCAGCATTCTTCTGCAGCACCCCATTTCGAAAGCTTCTATTCTCAAGAAACAAAATATGCACTTGTAAATAAATAAAGTGTTATACTTCACATTTGAGAACAAAAACTACAGTACAAATATTTCATTTATGCTTGAAAAATACAAATATCATAAACACATTTTATTTTTTTTTTTGCTACGATGCATTCATCGTAGCAACAATGTGACAGAAACATACAAAAATGACATTACATTGAGAGTGCTTATTACGTGTAACCGTCAGTGACACAATTACACAACACACTCTGAATCAAGGAGTCTTTAATACCAATTCGGTGAAATAAATCTGCAACACACACAGTTTACATTTGTAGAACAGCTGCTGTGAGTTGCTCATTCATCACACCCGGTGCTATTGTCATCACAGTCAAGTCAGCTTCTTCATTGTTGCCTTCAGATGCCATGCAAAGTTTGTTATAAAATGCTATGATGTCCTGCTTCCTCAAATATTGCACCAGGTTTTGCAGATTCGCAATTTGGATGTTGCTGTTGGACTTTGCACTATACTGGTTTTAATCCAATTTCCTATGAAAATGGAACGCTATTGCAAATGACGCTAGTCCTGCATTGACCTGAATATGTATCCCTGAGTTGTACAGCTGTATGTCTTTGCTCTATCTTGAACATTCTCGCTGTTTTAATTTGCATAGGAGATTTGTGACGATCCAGAAAGTATGGGACCAAAGTCGCTCTGAAATCAATGAAATCACTATAATACATTTCTTGTACATTAAATGATGATGGATTTTGTCGTGATCTTGATATTACTTCCATAAAATCATTAGGAAATTTTGCTGCATTTAGTTTTCTTTTCTGTTTTTCTATGAGGGCAAAATCTTGATCATTTGGGAAGTAGCTGTGTCCCCGCATTGGTAATAAGTACGTTAGGGTACGAAACATTTTCAAGGCATGCCCTAGAAAATGCAAGAAATACACCATTGCGTGGGTTTTGTGTTGTGCAGATGCACCATCACTTATTAGAACTAAATGTTCAGTATCGTAATTCAGATGTTTTAGGTAGGTACATAGCATTGATGTAACATCACTGGCTTTCTTTTTCCTGTCGGATTCGTGATAAGTAAACATAGCAACTCGGCCATCAGCTATGGAGTGTACACGAAAAGCATAATATCAGAGCTGCCTGGAACAAAAGACAGCTTTGGATCTAAAGTGTGGCAGCGGAAGGTTTTACATGTAATCAATGCCAATGCATGTCACCTCGTTAGTTTGGGCTTTTGCCTTGAAAACTGTCGTTTGTTGTCTGAATGCTTCTGCTTTGCGCAAGTGAAGCTCCTTCTCTGTTCTCAACCTCGTTTTGTCTTCCAGGGTGAGCTCTGGATTGTTCAGCGTCTGTTGCAGCGAATCACAAAACGTGCATGCTTCCGACAGTGAGAAACCGAACTTAATGTTATGGTTGGAGGAGACGTTTCAATACAGTTTGTAATTGACATTCATTTAATACTGTGCCAGAAACATTCTGTGCAACCTTTTCACTGACATATCTTCCGTTAGATATTTCTCGTTGGGACTGTGTCGGAGCAAATAATGAGACTGACGGACAGGAAATGATTTGATGTGGAACGTGATAAGATCTATCACTACTGATGAGTATGCCTTAGGCTTGATGACATGCTTGCCACGCATATCTTTGGGGGACGTGCCATGAGATACCAAAGACATTTGAGTTCTGCACATGCGGGCATGAATTATGCCATTAAGGCTCATAAATTGTTTCAGACAAATTGCCATATCCTTACCACCAAATCTTACTCTGTATGTATAAGCAGCACATTGGTCTTTGCCACTAAATTGTGCAGCGCGGAATCGTCTTCGAAATATGTGATGCACGTTAATCAGTCCAGAGAAGTGAGAATCATTTTTGTTTCCTAGTGCATTAAACGTTTGAAGGCTCTGCGCCCTTCGTTCACGTCCTATCTTCTGAAAACAGTGGGCCGGCCGAGTGACCGAGCGGTTCCAGGCGCTACAGTCTGGAACCGCGCGACCGCTACGGTCGCAGGTTCGAAACCTGCCTCGGGCATGGATGTGTGTGATGTCCTTAGGTTAGATAGGTTTAAGTAGTTCTATGTTTTAGGGGACTGATGACCTCAGACGTTAAGTCCCATAGTGCTCAGAGCCATTTTTGAATACCTTACAACCAAGCTTGCCAGGAGTTGGTTTTTTACCTTCTAATGTTGGTTCAAAAATGGTTCAAAAGGCTAGATGAAATCAGGATAACAAAAATTTTAACATCTTTGACAGAAACCTCAAAACATATATGAACACGGATAAAAGAAGTTAAAGAGAAATAGGAGATACAGAAAGGTTAAGAGCAAAAGTAAAAGATTTCCAGGAGAAAACTATGAAACAGGCAGAAGAAATATGGTCGTAACAAAGAAGAGAAAACATAGGAAAAGAAGGAAAAATTACTTGGAAAAAAAGAAAACAAAGGATACGTAAGTTATTTCATACGGTCCTTAGAAGGCCAAACCAGTTTAAAAATCCAGTAGAATATTACACCAGTGGCGTGTGTTTTTTCAGTCTCAGTGCATAAAAAATTTCACCAAGGACCAACCAACGGTCAACGGAACATTCAATCAACGCAATGTGCTAGCAGACTCTCTTACGAAGGTACGCTCTCGAAACCTTAACAGTAAACCATACTATGAAGCAAAGCGCCTCGCTCGTAAAGTTTGGCGCTGTATATGACTGAGAATCTCCGTGGCGCTTTCGCGCTTACTAAATGAACATGTAACGAAACGCGCTGCTCTATGGATCTTCGCTAACTCCGCTATCAATATTCACGTATTGGTCGAATGTGAGTTACCCCTTTTGTAGGTGGACTTCAACTGTTGAGTTTTGTTGTTGTATCATTCACAATGGTGTTATTACTGTTATCAATCCTTGGTTAGTGCTGATATTCCAAATAGAATTTAGATATACCCGAATCTTGTTTGAAACCATCTTTTCACTTCCATTTCTAATATTGATACTACTTGTATCTGTTATTAACGTTATGTAAGAAATAAGAGAAATTAAAAAGTGTTGTGTGCTACAGGCGTGGCCTGATGTAAGAGTGAACCTGAAGGCCCTAAACTGATCACATTAAATAGATAATGTCTCTTTTCTTCGTGATGTAGAATGAGCTGCTTGCATAAGAGATTTATAAAAAAAATATTTCATATCATAATAATCGATTTACAATCTCTACCAAGCCCATCGCCAGGCTTTAATATTAACAGCAGATTAAAACGTAAACGACCAGAAAAGCTTCGCTAGAAGTCTCGAGTCCTGCGCTAGAACGTGCTACTGTGGGATAGCGAAGACCTCAGAGCAAGAGTCATTTCTGTTCCGGAACATAAGAAGAGTTCAATATCTACATTTCGTCTTTCTTTGAAATGGGTACACAAACAAACTTTCAGAGTACACTTCCATTTAAACTTGCCTACAACACTTCATTCGAGATTGGTGAGAGAAGAAGTTTGAAATACAGACAATTAAATGTAGTTTTCCGTCTTTCAGAACCGCGTGTATCCGTTTATGTTCTGCTAAGGAGATTCTGGACGCAGCCAGAAAAGAATTTACGAGATTTCTCGCCAGTGCAATGAATGTTGTACTGGTCGCAATTATAGATAGACGTGGTAAACGCCAACTCCATATACACTCCTGCAGTCAGAGAAATCAGAAGGGGACAACCCCTGTCTAGCTAGACATAAGCTACGGAAAACACAATACTCTACAGTACATCCTCAAGACATCGTCATCAGACTGTTCACATGACACACATAATTTGATTTAACAGAGGCATTGAAAAAAGGTCTCAACAAAGCAAGGAGAAGGTGATGAAATCATTTACTTTTTTTATTTACACGTGAAATTCCGTAGAAACAAATTGAGGAGCAAATCTCCAAGATCGTGGAACGTGTCAATACATAAAATAACAACATAAAAGTAATAACAGATAAAACAAACTCTTTATGAGTCCAAAAATGTCTACCATAAGTTTAAGTAAACGAAATCAACAATATAACATAGGAATCAGCTTAATTTTTCGAGAAACTCCTCGATAGAAGAGAAGGAGTGACCCATGAGAAAAACACTCCAGTTTCGATTTGAAAGTGCGTGGATTACTGCTAAGATTTTTGAACTCTCGTGGTAGCTTATTGAAAATGGATGCAGCGGTATACTGCACACATCTCTGCACAAGAGTTAAGGAAGTGCGATCCAAATGCAGACTGGATTTCTGCCTAGCACTAATTGAGTGAAAGTTTCCAATTCTTGGGAATAAGCTGATATTATTAACAAGAAACGACAGTAAAGAATATATATATATATATATATATATATATATATATATATATATATATATATATATATATATATATATTCTTTACTGTCGTTTCTTGTTAATAATATCAGCTTATATATATATATATATATATAACAGACTTGTGAACAGGGGTCGACAAGCGGCGGTTCGCAAACTTACATCACTTATTGCCCGAACTCCAGTTTCTGAGCCAAAAATATCGTTTGGTAATGGGAAAAGTTATCCCAAAATATGATACCAAATGACATAAGCGAATAATAATAATCCAAATAGACTAATTTTCGTGTAGAACGATCACTTACATAGAAACCGTTCCAACAGTAAAAATGGCAACATTAAGTCTGAACAAGATCCTGAACATGGGCTTTCCAGAACCGTTTACTGTCTATATTACAACTAGAAATCTGAAGTGTTCACTTTCACTAATCGTGTGCCCATTCTTTGAAACTTTCTAGAAGCCATGAACTTATGTCATGAACTGCACTTTTTGAAACAGAGCCAATGTTGCACACAACATCCTTTACTACCAAGCTCGTGTCATCAGCAAACAGAAATAATTTTGAATTACCTGTAATACTAGAGGGCATATCACTTATATAAGTAAGGAACACGAGTGGCCCCAACACTGATCACTGGCACCACTCAGACTCCACAGCCATTTTTAACACTGTGAAAAATGATCTTTTACTGTCTGGTGTTAAAGTAAGAGCTGAATCAATTGTGAGCTACTGCTTGTATTCTATAAAGGTCAAACTTCTGGAGCAATATTTTGTGGTTAACACAATCAAACGCCTTAGTTAAATAAAAAAAAAATATGCCTAGAGTTCTAAACCTTTTGTTTAATCCATCCAGTACCTCACAGAGAAAAGAAACATATAGCATTTTCAGTTGTTAAACCACATCTAAAGCCGAACTGAACATCTGATAGCAAATTATTGGATATAAAATACTTAATTACCCTTATATACACAGCCTTTTCAATAACTTTAGCGAACACTGATGGCATAGAAATAGGCCGAAAACTGTGTACATTATCCCTTTCTCCCTTTTTATAAAGCTGCTTCACTACTGAGTTCTTTAATCGTTTAGGAAACTGACCATTGTTAAAGGAAAAATTACAAATATGGCCAAGTACAGGGCAAACGTGTGCAGCACAATCCTTTAATATTCTGCTAGGCCCTATATCATATCCATGAGAGTCCTTAGTCTTCAGTAATTTAATTATTGACTCATTCTCCCCCTTGTCAATATCACACAGGAGTATGTCAGACATCAATTTCGGAAAGGAATTTTCCCCTGTAGAAACTAAGTTTTTATTTAATTCACCAGCAATGCTCAGAAAATGATTGTTAAATACTGTACGTATATCTCACTCATCAATAACAGAAATATTTTTAATATGAACTGATTTCACATCGTCGACCTTGTGCTGCTGACCAGACACTTCCTTCGTAAGTGATCACATGGTTTTAATTTTATCCTGTGAATTAGCTACTCTATTTGGGTACCACATACCCTTTGCCTGCCTAACAACCTTACAATGGTGTTTAAAATGGGCTGCTGTAGCTTGATTATGACTACTTCTAATATTTTGATATAATTCCCGCTTTTTTCTACATGATATCCATATCACACCAGTCAACCACCCAGGCCACCTTTTACCTCTAGTACCCTGTTTAGTAAGCTCTAATCGAAAGCAACACTCAAAGTGCATGAGAAATGTGCTAAGGAAAGCATTATATTTGTCATCTATGTTATCGGCACTATAAACATGGTGCCACTCCCGTTCCTTAACGAGGTTTAGAAAACTCTGTATTGCCATTGGATTACATAGTGTGTAATTATATGTAACACTTATTTGAGTACAAAAGCCTTTTAGTGTTTAAAATTTGTGCATCATGGTCTGTAAGGCCATTCACCCTTTTAGTAACCGAATGCCCATCTACTAATGAAGAACGAATAAAAATATTTTCTGTGGCTGTGCTATTGTTCCCCTGCATCCTAGTTGGAAAAAACAGTCTGATCAGATCATATCAGTTAAGGAGATCTACCAATATCCTTTTTCTTGCACAATCATAGACAAAATTAATACTGAAGTCACCACGTATAACTATATCATGTCGATAGCACAAAAAGGACGCGGTTAATAGGCGTAGCATAGCGAGCGCAAAGTTTCACATTCATCTAATTCTAGGAGAAGCTTGCGAGCAGCGGTGAGACAATACTGCCGCTATTCTACAGACCTGAGGAGCAACGGCGTGCCACAACGAAGGGCGCTCTGTTGAAGTCTGTGCTTGCCCTTACACAGCCATTTCCTGACTGTCAAGTCCCGAAAAATGAACTGCCAACTTGTTTGGAGACAATGGTTATTCTGTATGCTCAGCACACCGTGGATATTCGAGGATTAAAGTCGTGGAGATGCCAATACTGGCCGCTGGATGGAGATTTTTTTCCTTGAAATATTTTCACAAAGAATCTGCGAATATTAAAAAGAAGAAACAAAAAATGTAAATAGCATTATACATCATAGTAAATCGAATAAGGAACTATTGCAATCCGCTGATAGTGGACCATAGTCCAATAACTGAAAATAACTTTGACGTTCTAAACCGAAATAAATTTGCCACTCATAACTCGAGTAGTAAATATAAGGGGAGCCTTCTGCGTCTCTTTCTAAGCTGAAAAATAGATGTTACTTGAATTCTCAATCTGTAAATCAAAATTTGCGACCTATAACTGCAGATCTGAGCAGAAGACTATTCGCATAATACTTGTGCATCTTATCTTAGGATATTGCTAAAGTGTGTGGATCACATACTACATAGGACTGAAAGGAGATATTGAACATATTCAGAGAAGGATAACGCGGATGGTCACAGATTATTTGATTCATAGGTGAGCGACATGGAAATGCTGAAAAACCTGAGTTGACAGACGCTTGAAGTAGGGTGCCAATTACTCTGCGAAACCCGATCCACAGTGTTTCAGGAAACGGTGTGGGGTGAAGGCCCTAGAAATATACCCCAGCACTCGAATTACGGCTTCTGCAGCTCTTGCGAAGTCAAGGTTAAATGGGGTACAGGCGTTAAGCAGTTGGTACAGCAAAAAAGCTTACCATGTGGTACAATCTTAAGTACTCTCCAACGTGCGCTTCACATTGGAGTGCTGAGTTTCTATGTAGGTGCGTAGATGGGCAGGATATGTAAAAGATTAGAATGAGAAAAATCTACATCCCGATGATTATGAAGTTAATGTGATTTTAAAACCATAGCCAGATGTTTTAGAGAGTGAAGACAAAATGCCTGTATAAAATATTGTTCAAAACAAGGCCAATGGCCATGATGTAATTTCAGCAGAGTTGTTCGAAATCATAGAAAAGTATGCGTTGAAGATGTATCATTCTATATATCAGAAATTATGGAGAACATAACAGTGAGCAAAAGACAAAGTTCATTATTTATTACGATTCCGAAGAGGGAAATTTATAAAGACTGTTGAAATCACCGAACAATCGTGCTTATATCACGTGATAGGAAAGTTACGCTTAAAATTGTGTACAACACGCTTTACCAGCACATAGACCGAGAGCTACCTGAAGAACAAGCTAGTTTTCGTAAAGGAAGAAGGGGTCAAATTGCCAACGTTCGACAGATTATGGAGAAGGCAAAAGAATTCCAGAAAAAATGTGTATCTTTGCTTTACTGATTATGCAAAAGCCTTTGACTGTGTCTATAACAATAGATGATGGCAACTACTCAAAAACATGAGAGTATCAGATCACGTCATTTACTTTACATTAAATTTGTACTCTAACCAAGAAGCCACGGTTAGAACAATACATGGAGCAACTAAATCGGTCAATATTCAGAAAGGAGCATGGAAAATCTTCGTATTTATTCAAACCCTTTGCAGAGCACATGACTAGGAATGTAAGGGATAAGTTTAAATAACGTTAGAGAAGTAGGTGATACCATACTGATAGCAGAAAGTGAAGGAGAGTTAAGATCCTCTTAAACAAGGTGTAAGATGAAAGCGCAAAGACTGGTCTAATACTGAATATAGAAAAACAAAACAAAAATTGTGGCAACTACACCTACCTCTTCTTGGCATATAGAAGGAGATACAATGGAGGTAGTCTTTATGTTTAATTATCTCGGCTGCCAAATTTCTGATGATAGTGACTGCAGCCACGAAATGAAAACGCTTGTCAATAGGCAGAAAGACGATGTCCAGCCCTGACTGTTTTAGGAAGTAGGCACATTACAATAACAGAGGAGATCCGTATAGTAAGGTTTATGGTCTTCCCGTCATGATGTACGGAAGTGAGACCTGGACCATAAGAAAGACTTAACGGCATAGAACAGACAGCTTTGGATTTTGGCGCTGGTGGAAATTCCTTAAAGTTTCATTGACCGCAAAGAGTACGAATAGGTCAGTATTCCAACAGATAAAACCAGAATGATCTTTGGAAGGTCTGATACTGAAACAAAATGTGACATACTTTGGGAAATTATGATTCACTGCAAAAGACGTGGATGTTGGGGAAGATGAAGGCACAAGGAGAAGAGGGCGGCAAAGGATGACATCGATGGCATCACAGCAGTAATGGATTCCAGTCTGGAAAGTGTGCGAGAGAAAGTGCACGACGAAAGAAACTGGCGTGCCCTAGTTCGTGGGGGTCACGGATAATCGGAAACGACTAAACGAATAGAGAGATGGGCGTAGACGTAGAACACCAGAACGAGTATACAATCCTCAATTTTGTAGATCGATCTGGCAAACGTGCAACTCGTTCGCTGTGTCCAACTGTACGTTTAACTGACAATTCTTTTTACTCTACAAGAATAGGATATATATATCGCATGGCAAATGGTACTAAGGAAATACAAATATCTAAAAAAAAAATATAAATATTCAAAGATCACATTATCAGTAACATAATCGAAAGCTAAAATACAAGGCGCAGTGTTTTCAGGCAGTTCACAACATCATTGTTTGGACTGTGTAAATATTTCATAACTTCTTGAAACCTCTTTTTCGGACATTCTTGGCATATAGCCACGTGCTGAATGGTTTATGGCACACTCTTACAGTCGCAGAATGGGTTTTCAGGTTTTCCCCTCTCGTGAAGCCAAAATTTGCTTCTTCCACGGTTTGTTCCAGTTCTGTTCAAACATGCCCATTTCTTTCTTGCTAAACTTAAGCTAGATAGAGCTGTACATGGACTGTTGATTAAACGTAAGCGGTCGGGATTTGACTGAGCCCATTCCTTAATCCTGATCAGGTCAGTGTCGAAATTTGATTTGATGAGTTCCTCACCAACGTTCCGTGATGCGTTCCTAGTTTTAAATATCTCTGGTCTGTGGGGGCTGCAATCCTGTTGTAAGGGCAGTTAATGGTTACTGCGGCTTTTCTGCTGTTCTCTCCGCACTGTCGTGTAGACGACGATGGATGTTGGATAACACTGGCAGCCTTCTTACGTGTGTCGATTTAGTGCTGTCAAACATTGTCCTCATTGTATCGTTCTTTAGCAGTATGTACGCTGTAGAGCAGCACAGGGCAGCAGTATTCTGCAACTAAGTAAACCAAGGCAAGGGCTGATGTTCGTAGAACTGTTGCGTTTGTTCTTCATGATTTCGATCGAGTTTGTGCAAGATGTTGTACCTTATTTTTATCTTTTCTGTAGTATACACAGATGTGATTTATACAAGAGTGTCCGATCCGTTGTGACGCCCTGATATTTTGGGCAAGAACTTATTTTAGTTGTTGGCCCTTGAATTCCACTTGAAGTGCACGGTTGGCTGTTTGTTTATCCCTATGGAATTACGTTACCTCAGTTTTGTTTAAGTGGGGCTTAAGTCGCCGTGTGCTAAAATATTTGTTCAAGTTGTGATCCTCTGCGAGGACAGTTTTGAAGTCAATGAACTGGGCAGTCAGAGCTATGTCATCTGCATGTGTGTATTTTCTGAAAGTAGCTTCCCTGAAATCTGCAGTGCAAATGCTGTACAGTAGGGGTGGAAGAACAAACCTTGAGGGATATTATTATTTAGTATTTAAGGTTTGCTCGCACAATTGTTTAAATGTACTTCGAACATTATTGCACAGCATGCTGTCGAGAAGTGTCGCAACAGCCTTACAGTGAATAATCTTGAAGAATTTCAGAATCATTTCTTGCCGTTTTACTGTGTCATTAGCAGATGTCAGGTTCGCAAAAACTGCGATCGTCTTCTTCTTACACTGAAACCCGATTTCACTGTAGCTGACGAGTGCCGGTACCTGGTCGCAGCAGCTTAGGTTTGGTCGAAATCCAGCTTGTTCTTGTGGTATGTATTGGAAGGCTGTAGCTGAGATTCTGTTTGATGCGTTCCTCCTACTCTCTCTAAAGACTGAGATATTTCGACACAATATTTTTCTCAAGTCACGATATGAAGACAGTATGAACACTAAGAAATTATGCATAAATTGAATAGCGTGACGAGAAAGAGAAAACTCCAATGACGATGAATGAAAGGTAGTCTCTGTCTAGCCAAAATCCTTGTAGTATGAGTCAGCACGCATTTATGAAACAATTCATGGTCAAAATAAAACTTCAGGGCTTTGGACATCACACTATTTGAGACAATTGACGAGGTCACTGCTCCATGATACATAACTAAGCAGTCTGAGAAAATTCGTACGTAAATACGTACCAGAGAATGTGCAATCGATTGGCTAGTTTGTCTCTGAGTACTTCTACTTTATTATAAAAAACAAATAACGAAAGAATACAAAATTTTAGGCCGCTATACCATCGAACAATCCGCCCCCAACCTCTTCCACGGGGCCACTTAAAAAGTAGAGAAGTACATATAAAATTATATTCATTACAACAGTGAACAAGGAGGATAAATCGGGTTTAAATAAATACAAACTGTATTAAGATTACAATATAATCTGTTTAGAGCCAGCAATAGGAATTGTCATTTACATGTTCACAGTGGTACATCTGACAGAAATAAGGTGCATGTATTCGGAAGAAAAAATTGAAGATAGCTAGTTTCACTCATGACAGAAATTGGTAGTTTCGCTGATGAATACTCCTATAAGCGTGGCTCAATAATTACACTCTTTAGCCACGATAACTGTAAAATTATTACGATGTTTTACAAAATAATGTATCGAAATGTACAATCACACACACACGTGCACACACTCACACAATAATGTATCGAAATGTACAAATGTGTGTGTCTGATTGTACATTTCGATACATTATTTTGTAAAACCATCGTAATTATTCTACAGTTATCGTGGATAAAGAGTGTAATTGCTTCATATACTGTACAGAGTTCCCTACGTAACTCTACCATTTCATATATTTCCGAAACGTAACAAAATGTGAAAACATGCCACTGGCCAGTAAAATATGTAGTTGGCAGAGGTTCATCTATGTCATGATCCCACACAATGGGAAGGACTCCACAATCCAAAATATAAACAGATATCACTTTCAACTTAAAGTTACGTTTTTTCTAAATGGCTTATGCATGTTTTTTCTATGGAAATGAAAACCAGAGGTACATTGTTCTAAACCTCATACCTTCTGAAATATCTGAAATACGTAGACTTTAAATGTGCCATTAAAAAAAAGACGTAACTTCGTGTTGATAGTGATGATTGTTTACATTCATGGATTGTGCATTCCTGCCCATTGTTTGAGCCCCTAATAGAAGTGCGTACCTGGGCAATTGATTTTTCACATTCTGATTGATTTCAGAAATATATGGGGTTTCAAAGATAGGTGGGACACCCTGTATATACACAAAGATCTTTTTATGTTGAAAATCAATCCTTGGCTTAGTTTGTAGAGTGACTGGATTTAAAATCTTCAGTATTATTTCTGTTTCTTTTTTTTATGCTTTGGGATGGCATCTGTTTTAGAATAGTTACAGTGAATGAAACGAAGGTCACTTGTCCTTGGAATAATCACCAGATTCAAAGAAAATTCTTTTCAAATCTTGAGTCGTAGTTCGTCTTGTTCCATACTGATTTCCAGAGCCGCGGCACTGTTGAAAAAAAGTACCATTAAGTGCAGCGATCGCCTGTTTAAACACCTGTTCTTACAACGCTCAAGATACTCTGCTTTATTTACTGCCTCTCGAGAGTCTTAAAGGTCATAACGTGCCACTATTCTAGTGCTAGTGATGGTATATACATTTAGATGGAATATTTCACTGAAAAATGCACCATAACCTTGAATGTGATTACTTACTTCTAGTGGGAACAGCAAAGACGTGCGAGACGGTTTGAAGTTTCAGATATTCCACAATACGAATTAATGTGAATTAGGAGAGGCGGATTGATCAGACAGTATGATCGAAGGTTTTACGCAATTTTGTGAACTTTATGTCAGTGAATCTGTGAACTGTGGCTGGTCATTTGTTAGTGATGCCAAAATTTTTTCACGTAAGCCCAGTTGAAGCTAAAGGTAATAGCTGGAGAAAAAGAAAAGGCAAGATGAAATCGACAAAGAAATGGTCGTCGGAAGAAAAAGATTCCACATACAGAAAACTCAAAAATTACTTTCGGGGAATTTTAGCCCAAAGGTGTCAACATTTAGACTGAAAAACAAATTTCACTGTTGAATACAGAGGAGAGAGTGGATGACTCGACAAAGCGCATTGACTGGGGGAGTATCTGACAGTTTGGAGGACAGAAGGGATCCCGTAGTAGACTTGGTGTTTCACAGAATATGGAAGAACTGATATAAAATAAGGCAGAAGGGATTGATACCACTCACCCATATCTAGGTATATACTCCACGAGCCCTCTTATGGTGTGTGGCAGAGGGTACTTCGTGTACCTTTCCTGTTCTAGTCGCCGGCCGCGGTGGTCTAGCGGTTCAGGCGCTCAGTCCGGAACCGCGGGACTGCTACGGTCGCAGGTTCGAATCCTGCCTCGGGCATGGATGTGTGTGATGTCCTTAGGTTAGTTAGGTTTAAGTAGTTCTAAGTTCTAGGGGACTGATGACCTCAGATTTTAAGTCCCATAGTGATCAGAGCCATTTGAACCATTTTGAACCTGTTCTAGTCGCAGTAGGTCTGGGCGAAGAACGATTGTTGGTAAGCCTCCGTGTGAGCTCGAACCTCTCTAATATTATCATCACGGTCGTTTGGCAAAATATACGCATACGGAATCACATAGTGATACAGAACGCCTCACGCCTCTCTTGTGGCATCTGCCGCAAGAGTTGGCTGGGCTTTTCCGTGTTACGTTGGCGCTTACTAAATGAAAATATAATGAAGCACGGTGCTCATTTTTAGATCATGTCTACTTCGTCTACCAATCCTGTCTGGTATGGATTGCAGACTTCTGAACTTATTCAAGTATTGGTCGGATGAGGGTTCTGGAAGCTATCTCCTTCGTGGGTGTCCGGACCCTTTGAAAAAACTGAAGCGCGCCATCAACTCCAAAAGCTCGGACATTGACGGACAGCATCATTATGTTTCAGGATAATGGCCGACCCCTTTTTGGTGAGGCTGCTTCGACTGTATTGCACAAGTCTTACTGGTAAGCCCTAACAAATCCTCCATACAGTCCCGTCTTCTCCCCATGCAGTTTCCATATTTTTGGAGCCCTGAAGAAATACATTCATAGCCGTCGATTTGCTTCGGAGGAAGAATTGCACACCTCAGTACAATAATGGATCCGTAACAACTGCAGACATTTTTCCATGAAGCGTTGGACGACTTGTCTCACAGTGGGATAAATCTATTAACAGTGTATTGTGCATTAGGGGATCGAGAAACGACGGAGAGGCTTCGACCCGCCGTAGCCCTCAGTGGTTCACAACCCCACAACAGGCGACAGTAGTCCATCCACCCCACCGCCGCCCCACACCGCAAGGTTATTGGGTGGTTCGTGGTTCGGCCCCCAGTGAACCCACCCCCCCCCCCCCCCCGGAAACATCTCATACCAGACGAGTGTAACCCCAAATGTTTTGCATGCTAGAGTAATTATGGAGTACGCGTACGTGGAGACAGTGTTTGCGCAGCAATCACCGACTTAGTGTAACTGAGGCGGAATAAGGGGAACCAGTCCGCATTCGCCGAGGAAGATGGAAAACCGCCTTAAAAACCATCCACAGGCTGGCCGCGCGGATTCGTGCCGGGGTCCAGCACACTTTCTCGCTCAGGAAGCAGCGCGATAGACCGTGCGGCTAGCTGGGCGGGCTCTATTAATAGTTACGGCCATTCCTTTTGAAATAAAACAGTTTCCTCAGTTTGCACCATCTGTCTCGTTGTCTGTACGAGAAAGAGTCATGAACTCTTGTATGCCCACCATTACCGCCAACGGTTAGAAAGAAGTAGTAAATTTTTCGCTATCCAGTAGGGTGTCTTCTAAGTGGCACTTATTAATTCCTTCACAATTTATCTTTGACTTTCTTTGGTAGCATTCCATTCAAAAAGAAGCCGTGTGGAATTTGGGCGCAGAATGAAAAGGCGAAACGATTCCCCCTGGGCTCTCAAAATTGGAATATTTTACAAGAAGAAAATCACCAAGTTCATTAAACAACCTTCTAACTGATAAATGCATTCACCACCTAATGTAGGCCGCTTGTTTATTTCACTTTCATTATCTGAATGTTTTCTCATAACATATTAGTATGGTGGCGCACAGGTCAGTGACTAAAGACAGGTAGAGAGGTGCAGCGCAAGTCATGATGTCTGTTTGTACGATCCAACTCCTTCCATTATAGTAGGATTTCATTCTAAGAAAGGCAGTTGTCGAAGCATGTACTGTGTTTTCAGTTTTGACTCGTTTACAGGAGATCGCATTTTTTTCTTCAATAATTCTTTACTGAACATAATGAGAATTACACACACGAAAGAAAGATGTTTTATCTACGCTTCCTGTTCTTCCACGTAATCTCTATCTCGTTCTACGACCTTCCTCCAGCGCGAAACAAGGGCGTGTACACCCTGTCGGTACCAATCCTTGTCCTGGTAGCGGAACCAGTGTTTCACCTCATCGTCCTCAAAACATCTTCCACGAACGGCATCCTTTAATGGCCCAAACAAGTGGAAGATCGCTGCAACATGTCAGGCGTGACAGCCGTGGATGGTCTCCGCGACCGCTCCAAATCGTGGGGCTCCGCCGAACCACCTCCTGATGACCTCACCCTTCATGCCCAGCGAGTAACTGTACTTCTGTCGACAGCAGATGTTCCATAGACTGTGCACAAGCGTTTGTGAATATTCCCCACAGTTTCTTTCTCTGCAGTTAGAAATTCAATGAAAGCACGTTGCTTGTAACGCACACCACTTACAGACGTCATTTTGAAACTGTCCTGCAGCTACGCTGTCTGTCGGAAGTGACGGAAACTTGGCGCGCTTAGCCAGGAGACTTCAAATAATACATACGTAACATTTCGCATTCTTAGTATTGTTTTCGGCTGAGAAAAAAATGCAGTGCATTATTTTCTGGGCAACCCTCGTATTTACTCCGTTTTTAATTCCATGATATAACTAGGAACAAACTGCTGTTTATCATACAAACATTAACAGTTTCCTCTTAAAATTTGGGATTGTGTACATGACTGTGCATCAAAGGACACTCTACCTACGCAAAAAGTGTTGATTTACAGCGAAGAAGCGTACATTCTTACACAAGATCTAAGAAACTACGTATGAAAATTAAAGGATAGATGCACGTACAATAGCTGGAAGATAGTCAGAAATTCATAAGAAGAAAGAAGCAACATTTTTGCTTTAAAAACTTGACAACATAGCACATGTTAATGCTATGAAAATCATCACTATTGAAGAAGGTGTTGTAAGTATATAAGACGGTCAAAAATAATATCTCTCGTGTGGTTTTACAAAACAAAAAGCATGACCCTCTTCGACCATAATTATTCTTGTGAATCAAAAATGAAAATGGTCCGAGTATTAAAGCGTGTGTCAAAACTATGAGGCGAAAATGTTAAACCGATTCATCTAAGAATCGAACAAATACTGAAAGTCATCAACATTATATTTCAGCAGTTTGTTTTTTATGAAGTAGGCGTATTTTTGATAGATTTGATTTGAATGACAAGTTGCTAAGGTATAGAAAATGATTAAAAATGAATGGGAAAAAAAGAAAGCATTTCTCTGACTACAGTAATGACTTTATTTCAGAAATCCACTCTTAGACAAAATGCTAACACTCACTGTTCTATGGACTACACAGATGCTGATTCTGGGCTTTAATTATGACATGGAAGATGTGAATGTTTTACAACGTTTCCTGCCAGACCCATTTCAACGTAGCCCTATCAGTGAAGTTAACTGCGTCTAGTATCCAGTGCCTAAGCTAGTACTCGTATAAGTCCTGCGAAAATGGGAGTACGCAAACCATGTGCTTAACACATCCCAAGAAAAAAAAACGTGAGGGGCCACAACATGAAAGGCACATAATGAGACCAGCACGACCAACCCAGCGCTGAGGGAGACGTTCCTTCAGCTGAAAAAGCACGATCTCACGCCAATGTAGCGGGGCTCCGTTCTGTTGCAAACAGAAGTGGGTTACCTCTTTTGTTACTGTGCGAGACGGTGCAGTGGTTAGCACACTGGACTCGCATTCGGGAGGACGACGTCTCAACCCGCGTCTGACCATCCTGATTTAGGTTTTCCATGATTTCCCTAAATCACTTCAGGCAAATGCCGGGATGGTTTCTTTGAAAGGACATGGCCGGCTTCCTTCCGCATCTTTCCCTAACCCGTCGGAACCAATGACCTTGCTGCTTGGTCCCATCCCCCATATCTGTCAACCTCTTTTGTCAACTGAGGACACAACCAGAGAGAAAGCTTATGGGCATAGTTTATGCTTCTAACGATGGATTCTGCGAAACAGAAAGGACTAAAAGCTCTGCTGTCGGTTATGGCGCACTAACATTAAGTTTCAGAGAGTCACATTCATGCTCCAGAGAAGCATGCGAGTTTTGTGTACTCAATATTCTGTAATTGTGCTTATTCAATTTGTCACTTAATGAAATGTTGCTTAGTCAGAGAAGTACCTCCGTCTGCGGAACCATCCACCACCTTCCGTGCTTGAAAATCAACGCACAATTTTCTTCGTTATGGTTTACCGGCTAGTTTTTGCTCCTGCAACATCTGAATTCCGTAAACCTTTAATTACAGACACTTGCGCAACACACGCTTTACTATTGACTGCTACACATTCGTCTCTCTGCTGGTACGACGCGTGGATTTCCTGGTTCCTATGTATTAAAACTTCTGGTAGGTAACATTTGAAGAAATGGGTTTTGAGCCATACATATACACTTTTATTCCTAACCGATATCAGTTTTAACTAAGGAGGAAAAGCTGTGCATCGATGGACAACTTTTCCTCTGAGACCATGGCTGCTAAAACTGAAACCTGTGGCTAAAAAAGCTTTTCTTCAAGAAGCTCGTAAGAAGGGTTTCTATCACTCCTTTCTCGACGGATGGCCATCCTACTGTTTTCTTCTGCCATATTTATCCCGTCTACTCGAATTACTTTTGCCTTCTAGTAATATTATGACGATGTGGTGCCACTTTACCAAACTTGGTCCGAAAATGCCTTTAAATAACGATTATTGGTGATGTTTCTGCGTTTCTGTGACACAACTTACCTTTTCTGCCGTGGATGCCGCCATTTTGAATAGCAATGCCAGCGACAAACGACAACGGCGCGACGGCGGCTTTCTAATGTTTCATTGTTGCCAACCTAAGCTGTACGAGTTAACCTTTCAGTCTGTATGTGTATTTCTGAAATAAAGTCATTACTGTAGACAGGGGAATACTTCTTTTTCTCCCATTCGTTTTGAATCATCCTGTGCTTTCTGCAGTGGAAGTATTTCTTTTACACTTTGTTTACATTCTATGCGTTCCGTGGACTGTTTGAGTAATGGCCGATTACAAAGTCATGGACTTCATAGCAAAATAGCAGACGAGCAGATAGGATGCAGACGGAACATTTGTGATGGGATTTCCTGTTGCTGCATTTGCCTTCCAACCAAAGAGAACTTTCCGGAAATTTCTGTCGGTGGCAGGAGCTGAGAACTACTTTGAATTTAACTCACAAGGGTATGGTCCAATAAGACGACCCTGAAATATTTTACATAGGAAGAAGACAACGAAAGAAATGCACTATCAAAATTTTAGCTGCTAAGAGGCACTACAAGTATTAAAAAAATGCCTAATTCGTAGCACGCCAGGCGGCAGTACAAATATACATCCCTATTGGCGCTGTCGCAGCTGAGCATGCGCAACTAGGCACACACACACACACACACACACACACACACACACACACACAGCCGAGGTTGGCGGTACATTTGTAAACAGGAAACATGATACAACCCGATCGTTCATTGTAAAGGAAGTTTAAGGTTACCGTTCGTTGAAAGCTTCTGTGACACTATAGTACACAGTTACTATTCGCTCGAATTAGCCACTCAGGTGACATTTATTACAAATTATCGGCTGCTTTTTGCGGTGTTGGTAAGTATTGACAATACAGAGAAAGCTGAATTAATATTTTTTGTACTTTCGTAAGGAGTGTCTATTAATAGTACCCTTTTTTTTCTTCCAGTTTCACAGTAATGTGGAATCAAATGAACGTTCTCAATTTAGCAGTGATAAAATATGAATGAAGAACATGGTTTCCAGCCGAAATCACCTACTTCCCCTGAGGACGTGGATATGTGTCATATGTGTTATTTGTTAGTTGTTTTCCTTGACATTCATTCGAATGATATCGACATTTCGTTTGAAATTGTGGATATGTTATAAGAAATAGGAAATAGCTGTGACAATTCCATGCATTGTGGTTCGGACGACGTCAGCTGTGTCATTAACAATTCTGAAGAATAATACCTTCTAAGCCTCAAAAAAAACGTATACTTACTGCAAGAACTTCCAGTGACAAAAAAAAGGCAGTGAAATATTGGTTAAAGGAAGGAAGGGAAGAAACGCTTGAAGTTACGCAGTGTGCAAAAGGCATTTTTCTTTCGTAAAATCGGAGCGTAAATTGTGCAGATGGAAGAATGAATTACATGAAGTAAGAAATATGCGCCAGGCGGAAACCCGAAACCGTATGAATGAAGAACTGTGCGAAAGATTTAGAAGTGCTCGTGACAGGCCATGCACCGTTACCGATGGATATCTACGAGACTGCGCCGTCAGAATTGTATCTGACATGAACATTGCTAATTTCCAGGCTTCGTCGAAATTACTATGCAGGTTCAAGAAGTCGTACAGAATAGGAAGTTGCAAAATTACTATGTTTACGTCACGTAAACGCATAATGCAGCTGCCAGTGATAAATAATACTACGGAGAAATTAACAGCTGACGCAAAGACGAAACTTGCTGTTATAACTGCAACTGCTGTTTATAGGTGATCAGTCAGGTTTCGTGAAAGAACTACGTACACACCGCCTTTTATCATTTCGGGGTGAAAAGAAAGACAGAGTCTGTTGACTAATCAGTGAATGCAATGACACATTCATATACGGTAATGCCAAAGATAAGTGTGAGTGTATTACTGTTTCCGCAGCTGTGTATCTGTCATCAGAACCGCAAGGAAGATTAGAACAAAAAATAAAAAATGGGACTGTTTAGCTGCAAAAGTCTTGTAATCGACGTATCAAAGTCTGGAAAAATGGGAAAGAATATTTTCCAACATTTCGTTCGAAACGTATTGCTACCAGCTGCAGAAACTAATTCACTACTTTTGTTGGATTCATGGTCCGAACATAACGCCGCCTCTGTTTTTGTGGAGGACGACGAAAAACCTGAAGATGTAATGTGGATTCCGCATTGAACTACTAGTGCGATTCAACCTCTCGATAAAAAATTTTTTCGACCGTGGAAAGCAATTTTCAGGAAATAATCAGACAACATAATTTCCGATACCTCTCTCTCATTTCAGGTTTATCAGCGGAAGGGTATTCTAACGCTCCCGTAATTTTTGGATAACCAGTTTCCTTCGCCAAGCTTCATGAATTTGATCATGTATGCCTGGTATGGAGCGCTATATGCAGAACAACGGCCGAGACCATTTCTGACTCCATCGCAGTTCTGTCTAGATAAAACTAGTGGTTACTGCGAAGTGCCTGACTGCATCAATTTTCCTTTGTCCGGTGTGCCTGGCGCAAGAAAAATGCTTGTTTTTGTCATTCAGTAGACACTTTGCATTTTTGTGACGACAAGAAATAAACAAAGAACCGTTTCACTGATAGTCAAATGTACACTATTCAAATATTGTTATAAGGTATTGCCTACAGGAATTGTTATAAAATGTAGTACAGCAAGACGCATTTCATTTCAACAAATTACAGGTCATCATTGATGGTAGTCGTCTGTGAGATCAAACACTGCCATGATTTTATTTTCTCTGCTAGCCACTTTTATCAGAATTATATGTGCAAGAACTGAACTGTCGATATGAAGGTATTCAAAAACTTGATTGTGTAGTTGAAGCCAGGTTTTCGCCGGAGCAGACAAGATAACAAGCAAAAGAGAATTCAGTATGCAGTGCCCGGTAGGCCTCTTGCAGGTCGTTCAGTTGGACGCCACTGCAGCTGCTTACGTGTCCCTAACCTTCCCAGTTACCTAATCGGAAAATGGAGTCCTGCAGTTTAACATGGAATCCGAACCATATGTCTTTCGTGACTACTCCAACATCTGTGAGAAGTGTATGCTCGGTTAAAAATCATAGTGAAAAAGTTGTGGTCTGAACAGGATTGGACCCTGCGCTGTCTTGATCACGAAGCTCGCTATTTGCCACTAGACCATTTTTGTTTTAGAAAAAAAAAAGAAACAAAAAAGAACATGACCATTAGACCTTACACGCATATTGGAAACGCTAGCTGTGTAACCTCTTGAGATGATGCTCAACGTCGGTAACTAGTGTCCTGTTTATAAATTTCCCCTCAGTAGTAATGAGAACCCAGGGAAAAATGGCAGCCGACTTACAAGGAAAATTTTGGATCAGTGTTAAGAGGAGATGGAGATGCAATTCCGTGTAAAGTGCACGATCTCCACGCACGTCACACTTCCATACAAATTGAGATACTTAAATTCTTTCTTCCCTGTGCCATTTTGCATACTCCATCAACAACAGTGCGATCGCCTTGTAAAATAATCCTCACTGAATAACAAAGTTTCACATTGTTGCTCTAACAAGATAGAGTTGTATCCTGGATGCCGAATATTAGCTCCAAAAACTAAAAACTTATAACACACTGTTTATAGGCAATGTTCGCTACCTCCTGTTTTCTTCCGTTCCCTCTAGTATAAACGAGTCTACCCCTACACAAGCGAATTGTAGTGAATTTTGTGCAAAAGGTCATTCGCACGTGTTCGCTACCATTCGCACCATTGGGTGCTTAAAATTGGTGCCTGTGAATTCTGTATAATTCCGCTACGCGGCCCTCCGCTGTTACAAGCTATACTTCTCGCTGCAAAAATGTGTACCTTCAACAGTTTTTACAAAATACTTGCAGAGCCTCTTAGCAGCTAAAATTTTGGCAGTGCATTTCTTTCGTTGTCTTCTTCCTGCGTAAAACATTTCACGGTAGGTTTAGATAATATGTCTTATTGGACCATTCCCTTGTCAGTACGGTATGTGCCAGTCAATAAATATCAAAGTATAGATATATCTTTTCATAAAGACGTATTTCTTTACGTATATACAGAATAAAGTCGATGACTTATTCAATATGTGCAGTTTACCATCGCCAGTGTTGTAATTTCATCAGTTAATCTGAAAGTTATAAACCGGCTGAGAGAAAAGAGAATCTGATGAAGGAGTACAATAAGTAATTTACAAAAAACGACCTATAGAAGCAGAATATGCATCACGTTATATGCACTGCCATGTTTCCAGGGTACAAGAAGAGATTATGTCAAAGAATAAAGTTTTGAAAGAGAATACAATTTTCTCGTCGAATTTTTTCACCAACATTATACGTAGTAGCTTTAGGGATTGTATTATTATAGTTAATACAATATCGTTAACAATCAAGTAGAAAGTAACATTGATTAATCTACTAATTCCGAACAATAGTTTCTGACATAAAAAATTTTATGTGAAAAAATATTATGCGTTTATCTTTTTTTCCAACTTTAGGAGCCGGTAGACACACTCCCATCTTTTCCTATCGACCCTAAGTCACATATAACACAGTTTTTGTGAAATGGAACTGAACTGGATAATCAGCTTAGCAAAAAAATTAAAACTAAAAAATTAGATACGTCCTAATGTAGAGGAAAGTAGTCCACGGAACATATGTCTTATGTTGTAGGAAAGTCTGGCACGAAGAAGGTCCTGTAAGCAACGAAGGGCCATATGAGCAACTAACCGCTCTGTGGCTCTACTATTACTAGCATAGACCGCATAGTACAGAGACTTCGGATAACACCACTAAAAAGAGAACATCGATGCAGTTTCTGAAAGAGAAAGAGGTTAATGTTTACCATCCTGTCGACAACGATGTCATTGTAGCACAAGCTTGAGAATGAGAAAGGGAAGGATGTGACTCAATCCTTTCTATAGGAAACTTCATGGTATTTGTATCAAGTAATTTAGGAAAATTAGGGAAAAGCTAAATCTAGATAGCCTAATGTGGATTCTGAATGAAGCACTGCGTTATGTCAATCGGAGATTGCTTAGGTCTCAGATATAACATCGGATATAAGAGTTGTAACAAGCAGATAGTTTGAATCGAAGCAGAGTATTTAGAACAGACGGCAGTTTAAAGCACAGTCTGGAAAACAGGCAAAAATTAAAATTGACAAATACTACAGAATTGCTTTAAATCGCATCTTACTGGGATCCAGAGATGTAGGTTGCACTCTAAATTCACACCGTCAGCAGTATATGTACATGGTACTTCCGTAAGTATGACACAAACGTTCAGGAATGATGCAGACAGGCAAAAGTGTCAGTCTGACACTGGAGAATCTTGGTCCAATTAAAACTGAGCTGAATGTTAGCAGAAACAAAAAATGTTCATATTTTCCATTTGTCTCTTGACGTGAAAAGTATCGAGGTTGAAACATTTGAGTGATACTTTTATCTCTCTGCACAACTTATACCAAGTTTTACATAGAGGCATGCTGTTAAAAATGTAGTCCGCATCTTCTACGCAGCAATGCCATTGCGGCGGAAAGATCTTTCATATGTATTCGAACAAACCCATTGTTGTTTGAATAATGTGACCGGTAGCGAGAATTAATATCAGAAAATTGTCTTACGGCTCTGCAGGTGTCTCGTACACATCGATTTTCGCTTGAATCTACAAAACAAATCTGATGAGGTCCAGTCGAGTTGTAACGACTGTCTTTTTGTGTGAAGCCTGATTTTAGCAAGGCAGTTAGAACTACTGCCCCACAAGTACGAGTACTTCGGCTGAACAGCCCAAAAATCATAGTCTGCCAACGTTTCTCTCAGTACCTACTCAAATCCCAAGAGTTCCTCGAGCCATGGATGGTCGCAACGCCTGTACGTTTCTTGTTCTCCTTCGGCTGAATCTTGACAAGCAAATATCAGCACAACTAACAGTTTGTGCTATTAAAGCATATCTCACTGTTTCGCTTGCTATACAGCCCAAATATTATTAGTTGCCTATAACGACAGAGCTACCTGCCATTCCTCACCACGAGAACAGCCCTCTCTAATCACAACAATCGAGTGCCCCTAAGGTAGCGCAGACGACACTTTTCACTGGGGTGAGACCTCGAAGAGAGTTGAGGCAGCTTTATGGAATATATAAAGCTAATAACAACTCATGCGCGAACTCTTGGTACCGTCCTTGACTACTATTTAAAGCGTTCTGGATCCGAAGTTCGAACACAATGAATTCTTAAATTTTTGAGTAAAGAGCAATAACGACAGAAGGCTTTGTTTGTAAGGAAGGGGTGCGAAACTGCCCCTAAAACGTGAAAGAATCAGAAATTATAAATGGCATGATAATGCAAAAGGTAATGGGAACCACTGAATTAAAGACTCGTAATGTATATCCGTAGAAGATTCCGGATTAGTCCCCCACTCAAATCTCTGTGGTGGAACTGTGAGAAAAAGGTGGAATAACCAACAAGAGCAAAACAGGCTTTAGAATTTTAGAGGTTTTTTAACCGGGAAGGGAAGAGAGAAAACTTGAAAATGCAAAGACTCAGCTTGAGATGTGTGAGTGTTAGTGAAGTTCAATGGAAAGAAGATAAGTATTTCTGGTCAGACGAATACAAGGTAATATAAACAACAGCTGAAAATTGTGCAAATGGCGTGGGATTTGTTATGAAAGGGAAAGTAGGGCAGAGAGTGAACAATCCAGTGATAGGATATTATAATCAGAATCTACACGTAACCATCGGTAGGTATATATGCCGACGTCACAAGCAGAAGATGAAGAGAAAAGAAAGTTCAAATGGCTCTGAGCACTATGGGACTTAACATCTGAGGTCATCGGTCCCCTAGAACTTAGAACTACCTAAACCTAACTAAACTAAGGACATCACACACATCCATGCCCGAGGCAGGATTCGAAGCTGCGACCGTAGACATAGCGCGGTTCCGGACTGAAGCGCCTAGCGCTCGGCCATCACGGCCGGCAAGATGAAGAGACAGAGGAATTTAATGAGGAGTATGAACAGGTAATTCAGGATGTAAAAAGAGATGAAAATGTAACAGCTAATAATGGGGGACTGGAACACTGTAGCAGAGTTGCAGGAGAGTATGGTCTCGCTAACAGGAACGAGAGAAGAGAAATACTAATTAAATTCTGCAAAATTTTCAGTTAGTAACAGCAAACACGCTGTGCAAAAAACACAAGAGTGGGAGCTGTACTTAGAAAAGGGCTGGAGACAAGGAAAGGTTTCCACTGGATTACATCATGGTGAGAGAGACATTCCGAAATCAGGTACTGAAATATAAGGAGTACTCAAGAGCAAATAGAGTGCCAGATTACAGATTAGTAATCATAAAGAGTACTATGAAGTCCAAGGAAATCTTCTGGATGAGTAAACGTGGACAGAAGTGGGATGTTGATCTACTGAGAAATGATAATGTACGAGGGTGAATCATTAAATAAGCAGAAAAGTGGGGTAGAGACATCAGTGGCTTGTATACCAGCCTGAAATTTATTTTCTTTTTCACCATCGTCCCTGGTAAACCTAAATAGATCCCATCGTTCGACAAGTCCTTAAATGTCTACAGCATACAACTAGGTGGCAATATTCGCATCTAATGGATGACCTCTCGGACTTTAACAAATTAATTTGGTTCCTTAAATTGCTGCAACCCGCAAGACTGGTGTGTCCTGGGGGTAGCGAAACACATGTAGACAGGGAAACAATATACCATCGCTGCATAACCAGAGCAGCTAAGACGCCCCTTGTTTGTAATTTTGTCTCGATTCCTGTATCGAATAGAACACAACTTCGGATGAGATACAGTATTACCCATACACCAGACGAATTTCACTTTGCTCGTCCTCTCTGGACAGTCCTTGGCTCACAGAAATCGCTTTGTTCTAGTCAGGTACACATTTGTAGCACGCCTGCCGTCTTAGTCCGTCTGCAGGCCATTAATCGTTGGCAGCGGAATACCGTGTATCGGTTACCTTCCACGCGATATCCTGTGCCATTCTAGATATGTATGGATGTGAAGTTTAAAACTATATGCGATACTCTGGCGTTTGAGACTTATTTACTGACTCACCTTCACACATTTGGAGTTCTCTAAGGCTGGAGATACTGCAATAGTACAGTAAGCATTTAAGTTGAATAGACATCCTTAAAAAGGGTAATGACAGAAGTTGGAGAGAAAAATATGGGTACAAGGAAGGCAAGCGAGAAGAAACCCTCGGTAACATAAGAAATACTTCAATTGCTAGACGGAAGCAGGAAGTACAAAAATTCACAGGAAAAGACAGGAATACAGCAATATAGGTTTGAACGAAATGAATAGGCAGTGCAGGCAAACAGTTCCGTAGCTCAGTGGTCAGCTTATCTGGCTGTTAGGCAGAGGCCTCAAGTTCGATTCCCTGTACTGCTACACATTTTTCTGTGTAGAGAGTACTCGAACGTTGTACAGTCCGTCTCGTGATACCAGTTGAGGACCTATTTCAGCGAGAATGAAAGGCTTCTAAGTCAGAAAAACCGACAACGGCCGGGAGAGCAGTTTGCAGACTCCGTGCCTCTCCATACCGGATCCGAATGACGCCATTGTCAGAGGATGACATGGTGCTCAATCGATCTCTATTGGCCAATCAGGGCCAAAACGGACAGATTTCTATTACTTTGCTTGCAGGGAAGCTATGGTGTCATGTTTACAGAAAAAAACGTCAAAAAATAGGATGAAAAATATTCGGCATTACAGATTCAGCATAAAGAATAGTCCAAACTACCTTCGGTGAAATTGAAAGCAAAGAATTCAACATTTAGCAGCTAAGGTAAATTCTGTTACTAAACTACGGGAGAGTGAGAGGAAAGAGTACAATGAACACCTCCACGGGGTAGGGAGGAATTGTCTGCTGACAGAAGAATTGGGAGTCCATATGGATGACTCAGCAGGTGATCCAGTATTATAATCACAATTTAACATAGATTGAGGAGACTTGCTGTTAATACGGCTGGAGGTACGGATAGCATTAATTCGGAATTTGTAATATCATTGGGGCAATTGGCAGTCAAACTACTGTTCAAATTGGCTTGTAAATCTGTGAGTCTGGAGGTAAACTATCAGACTCCCAGTAAAATATCAACCACACAATTCTGAAGACATCAGAGGCAGATAAGTATGATAACACTCGAACAATAATTATAAAAGCTCATGCTTCCTAAGTGGTGAAAAGAATAACACACAGAAAAATGGGAAAGAAAACTGAGAATCTGAATGACAAGAGCTTGGCTTTAAAAGGTACAGGCAGTAGAGAGACAGTTAAAACGTTGCGCTTGGTAGTGGAAGCAAGGCTTAAGAAAACACACGTTAATAGAATTTGTCGACAACGTTAAATCGTGCGACAGGTTCGAAATTTCAGGAAAAGAGATGTAAGCTGTATGGAAAGACGGTTATAAGCAGTACGTACAGGAGCCAAGAGGAAACAATAACAATGGAAGACGAAGAACGAAGTGCTCAGATTAAAATGCGTGTGAGACAGGAATTCCGTCTTTTTGCCCATAATGTACAATCTATACTTCGAAGAACTAATGACGAAAGGTTCAATAGTGGGCTTAAAATTCAGGAATATTTATGTCCTACACACAATTAAACATCAAGTTACGAAAGATTGTGCTCTTATCATTGGGTTCTAAAACATAGCCCATGAAGTGAAAAACTCTAAATAAATCTACCAACAATAATAATTATGGCGTTCATAAAGAAAATAGAACAAAGACACATTTGGCTGCGGATCCTCGTCTCGCATTACAGTCGTCGACATTTATCGGCGACCTTTCCATTTCAAACCGCGCTCTACACCAGACCGCGTCCTACAGTCTGCTGTGGGCTCCAAAAGTGTGAAGTTGGCTTGTTGTGAACTGGCATGTCCGCTCAATCATAATGCTGCTCTATAGGTCGCCAAAGCTGGTGGACGAGCTCTGGCTTAAGGTGTGGTTTGAGACGGGATGTCCACTGTCAGATGTCGGTGACTGTAATGGGAGGCAAGTACCCACAGTCCAAGGTGTTTTTATTCTATTTTATCTTACGAAACCCGTAGTTACAACTGTTGGGAGTTTTTTTAGTGTTTTTCACTTCAGGAGGTAAGTTATAGAATCAGATGATGAGAGCATTGTCTCTCGAAACGCATTGTTCAACAGTGTATAGGACAGAATACGGTTGAATGCTACCAATTATTACCGTAAAAATTTAACTACAGAACGTCCATTCGTTACTTCATAAAATTTAAAAAAATCAGGTTGAAGGAAGATCATGATAAGATTCGCTGATCTCGTTGCTACACTCAGAGAGAGTGAGGAAGAATTCCGGGAAATGTTCACGGAAATGAGCAAAGTAACACGTGGTCTAGGAGTAAAGTCTTTGACTACTAACCAAAATGTCCTCGATCCCGGGTTCGAACACACCCAATCCTTAATTTCGGATAAAAGTAATCAGCAATGGCTGCCAAAGACTTTGGGTATAAGAATTCACCATCATTCTGCTAGCGGCCTTCTCACCATAGAGGACGGAGAAGCGGACGGAAGTTCAGGGCACTCTTTTGCCGATGGGGTGGGAAACTATCGTAAAAGGCGGAAGAATCAGAAACGATCAAGGGCGTGAGGATGCAGAAGGCAACGGAAACCGCTGCCTTAAAGACACATAACGTGCATCTATAGGACACGTGGCCTGTAATTGAAAAACTGCCGTGATATCTCCATTCGCAAATGATTCCGCACTAGTCTCTCATCCGCAACTGTGGGATAGGATTGCCAAAGTGAAGGTGACCGTGAGAACAAGACTTAATAAACAACGAAAGGAATGTCAGAACTTTCAACATGGTAGGGAAGCTGGAAAATTTGAAAAGGGAAATGCTAAGGCTCAGTCCAGATGTAGAGGGGAGGGGGGCAGTGAAGTGAAATGGAAAAATGATAATGATTTCTGTTCAGACGACTGTATGTAATATCAATAGCAGCAGAAGATACTGTAATGGAAGTAGGATTCTTTATGAATTGTAAGGTAGGACAGACAATGAGTTACTGTGAACAGTTCAGCGATACGGCTATTATCACCAGAATCGACGTAGACCAACATCAACAACGTAAGTTCAAGTGTACATGCCGACGTCGCAAGCAGAAGGTGAAGAGACAGAGAAAATATATGAGGATATTGAATGGGTGATTCGGTACGTAAAGGGAGGTGAAAGTCTCATAATCAGGGGAGATTGAAGAGCGGTTGTGGGGGAAGAAGAAAGTGTTACGGGAGAATATGGACTTGGTAGTCGGAATGAAAGAAGAGAAATAAATTTGAGATGGTAATAGCGAATATTCTCTTCAAGAATCACGAAAGGAGGAGGTAATCTTGGAAAAGGAAGGGAGAAACCGGAAGATTTCATGTAGGTTACATCAGGTCGAGCAGAGATTCCGAAATCTTGGATTGTAACGCGTACCCAGGGGCAGATGTAGACTCAGATTACAATTTAGTAATGATGAAGAAAAGGCTGAAGTTTAAGAGATTAGTTAGGAGCAACCAACGCGCAAAGGTGTAAGATACAGAAGGAATGAAGAGATATGCTTGAAATTCTCTGCGATGATGAACAGCTCTGTAGGCAGTTCAGTTGAGGAGGAATGAACAGCTCTAAAATGGACAGTCACAGAAGTTGGAAAGAAAACCATAGGTGGAAAGAAGATAACTGCGAAGAAGCCATGGGTAACAGAAGAATTACTTCAGATGATCGATGAAGGAAGTACAAAAAGGTTTAGCGAAATTCAGAAACACAGAAATAAAAGTCACTGAGGAATGAAATGAATGGGAAGTGCAGGAAAACAAAGGCGAAATGTCAGCATAATAAATGTAAAGAAATCGGAAAAAATATTATTGTCCGAAAGACTAAACATACAGAAAAGACGAAACAACCTTCGATAGAATTTAAAGCAATGGTGGTAACATTAGCTGTGCAATGGGAATTTCATTGTTAAATGGACAGCAGAAGGATGACAGGTGGAAAGATTACACTGAAGGCCACAACAACGGGGAGGACTTATTTGATGAAGTGCTAGAAGAAGAAACAGAAGTCAATTTAGAAGAGATAGAGGATCAAGTACTAGAATCAGAATTTAGAAGAACTTTGAAAGACTTAAAATCAAATAATACAGTAGAGGCGGATAACGTTCGATCACAATTTCTAAGACCCTTTGGGGAAGTGACAACAAAACGACCATCATGGTGGTGTGTAGAATATATAACACTGGCGAAATACCATCAGACTAAAAACATCGTTCACACAATTCCCAAGACTACATGAACCAACAAGTGCGAGAATTTTCGCACTATCAGCTATCATATGCATCCAAGTTGGAAACTGTAAAAGTTGGTGTAAGGTCTTATGAGGACAAACCGCTTAGGTCATCGATCACTAAGCCTACACACTACTTAATCTAACTTAAACTTACTTACGCTAAGGACAACACACACGCACCCATGCCCAAGAGAGGGCTCGAACCTTCTACGGGGGGAGCCGCGCGGACCATGACAAGGTGCCCTAGACCGCTCGGCTATCCCACGCGGCATCCAACTTGCTAACAATAATAATATACAGAAGAATGGAAAGGAAAGGTGGGTTTATGTTAGATAATGATCAATTTAGATTATGAAAAGGCAAAGGCACCAGAGAGGCAGTTCTGACGTTGTAGTTGATAATGGAAGGAGGACTGAAGAAAAATGAAGACATGTTCATAGAATTTGTCGGCCTGGAAAAAGCATTTCACAGTATCAAATGGTGCTAGATGTTAGAAATTCCGAGAAAACTGGTGAAAGCTATATGGAAAGATGAGCAACATACAGTACGTACAAGAACCAAGAGGAAACAATAAGAGGAGAGGACAAAGAACACAGTGCTCGAATTATAAAGGGTGTAAAACAATTGATGTAGTCATTCGTCCCTGCTGTTCAGTTTATATGTCGATGAAGCAATGTCGCAAATAAAAGAAAGGTTCAAGAGTGTGATTAAAATTCAAGGTGGAAGGATATGAACGTTAAGATTCATTCATGTCATTGCTTCCTCAGTAAAAGAGGAGACCAATTACAGGATGTTTTGAATGGAATGAACAGTCTAATGACTATCGAATATGTACTGAAAGTAAATCGAAGAAAGACGGAAGTAATATAAAGGGTTAGAAATAAGAACAGTGAGAAACTTAAAATCGTAATCGGTGATTACGAAGCGCATGGTTTTTAGAAATTCTGCTAGCTAGGCTTCAAAATAACCCATGACGGACAGAGCAAGGAGCACATAAAAAGCAGACTAGCTCTGAAAAAAATTTGGGGAAGAAATTTCTGAGAACGTACTTTTGGGGTTCATCATTGTATCTCAGTGAGACATGGACTGTGGGAAAACCGAAACAGAAGATAACAAAAGCGTTTCAAATATAGTTCTACAGTTGGAAATTAGGTGGACTGGTAAAGTAAGGAACTAGGAGTTCTCCACCAAATGGGCGAGGAAAGGTAAATATGGAAAACATTGACGAGATGAAGGGACAGGGTGATCAGTTAAGACATCAGGGAATAACTTCAATAGCACTAGAAGGAGCTATAAGGGGTGCAAACTGTAGAGGAAGACAGAGATTTGGATACATCCGGCAAATAGTTGAGGACGTAGGTTGCAAGTGCTATTCTGAGATGAAAAATTTGGCACAGGAGAGGAATTCATTTCGAGCCACTTCAAAGCAGTCAGAAGATTGATAACTCAAGAAAAGGGAAAAAACGAAGAAGAGCACACGCTACAAACTAAGAGTAAACTGAAGAAAGACAAAAGTAATGAGGAGTGGCAGAATTGAAATTAACGGTATAAACTTAACATCAAAATTGGGAACCACGAAGTAGATGAAGTGAAGGGAATCTACTGCCTTGGAGGCAAAATTGCTCATGATGGAAGAAGCAAGGAGGATTTTATATTTGTGACCAAGAGGAGCACCACGGCAGCCAGGAACAATGATACACTTATAAGTCTAAGTAACAAAACACAACAACACTCTTTTTACAACATGAGTCCACCCTTCTTGGTTTGATTGCAAGTCAACACTGACATTCAGTATAATGTTCTTAACTGGAAGCCTATAATAGATGAAGTCCAGGGAGACAATTGAAGACGAGATTCAGCAGTGCATGGGCTCGATGATAGTGAAGTCCTGTGAGATGTGAGCTTGAAGACAGTTGAGATGAAGTCCATCGGGGCATGAGCTGAAGCATGGCTGAGACTAGATCCAGCGAAGTGTGGGTTTCAAGACAGCTAAGGTCCAGCAAGACGGCAGCTCAAGAACGGTTCTGAGTGAGTCAAGGGCTCTAGTGTGAACTCCCGCTGCTGGTTTAAGCCTGGGGCGTGAGATAGCTGTGTGTGAAATGCGTCTGATGGCCTGATAAGTTGGACTAGCGCAGACCTAGAGTGAGTATTAGCTGTAGAGTTGCTGGGTGGTGCCTAAATACCTTCTGTTGCAAGGATACTGTCATGGCGTTCAGCAGTGCATTATTTTGCGGAAGAGAAGTGGTGACCCTGATTGCGGTGCAGCTTACTGTGATGTACCCACTAGCTATGTGGTGATGTGGTAACTGCTGGACAGCCCAAGAGTTTGTATTAATGGCAGACATTTCCATTGACCTCCATAGGGTTGTGTAGGTAGTGGACCTCAAATACGGCAACCCACAGTACACTTCTGTATGGCTGGTGGTGTGCTGCAAGCAGCAGCCAGATGATACCTTATTTCTTCCCCTTTAGGGAACAGGTGGAGGAGTCAGCTCAGAAACAGCAGCCAAGGAGGAGTAGCCCCAGGGTCGCAGAAGTTACCCATGGCAGGGGTGTACATGATGTCAGTGCACAGCATCCAGACAGCAGCAGCCGAAGGCAGGTGGCGCAAAGGTGACTGTGACAGAGGAGTTGTGGCACAGACAGAGGCAAACACACCACAGTAGTGCTGGTGTCGAAATTTCCAGGAGCACACAAATGAAAGCCTGAATAGGTCCAGCTGGTGGCCCATGTAGGGCACCTCAAGGAAGTATGCTAGAAGTTCCATATGGTTTGATAGATCTCCATGATTTCAAGTCATGCCTGTAATGTGAGTCATCCAGGAGAGCTAACCAGGCGAGGATGGTGTTGGTTGGTACCCATGCGGAGGCATGACATGTATTACCATGTTGTCCAACTGAAGACAAGGCAAGACCATGAGTTGTATGGCGGATGTGGGAGGAAATCTAGCAGGGTAAAGAGAAGTAGCATGTGTGAAGTTGCAGGACTGTGCAGAAGGGACAGGACACAGACGGGTACCTGAAAGACAGAATCCGAGGGGAGACTGAATGTTGTGAGTACTGCAGTATGAGATGGTGCAGACAGCATCAGCAGGATGTCAGCAGCTGATGAGAGACAAGTTCAATAAACGATGGCTGCCAGAGACGCAAAGGTGCCAGCAGGACAACAACAGGGGTGAGAAACTTAGAACAGCATGTGTTTTTAGAGACACTACAGTCTGCAGGGCATCTGCAACCTGTCCAAGACAGGCTCAACAAATGGTGGCCGCTAATGACGCAAAGGGGCTGGCAACACAATGGTAGCTGGTGGGAGGGTTAGTGTGACCAGCAGATGCTGCCAGTCACATGAGGGCCAAGTGTTGGCAACTACAGGTGCAACCTTAGGACAGAAGAGCCTCCTGTAGTCCGTTGAGGACCCCAGAGCTCTGGTGAGCTTTGCTGAAGATTGACATTTGCACCATCAGGATTGTGAGGTCCTCAAGAAGTGTCTTATGGAGAGGGGCTACAAGCACAAAACGTGTCACACTCGGAGAACGCGAGACTCGCAGCTGCAAGGGGAAATTCCCAGAAGAGTGAAAAGGGCACCAGAGATGTTGGCAGGGCCTTGGGTGTGGATAGGAAAGAAGGCACTACCAAGAGCAGTTTGATAGTAGGTGAAAATTCTTGGGGAATTGGCACAGAGATCCATGATGAGCTTCAGCTGTCAGTGGGTGATGAAGCAAAGTCACCATCATCTGGTGGGGAGGGGTCCCCAGATCACGTGTGTACACTGGCATAGGAAACATAGGGCCCAAAAACACAGAAAACAAATCCTGAGCAGAGGAAAAAGGAGCAGCTCGGCGGTTCCAGATGTTTGAATACGAGGTCCAGGGAGGGGTGGGCTTGAGGATGGCAAAGTGAAATGCACGAAGGTGCGAGCTCAAGGAGGCATGAGCTGGAAGATGACTGTGACAAGGTCCAGCGATGCATGGGCTTGAGGATGTACAAGACTAGACTAAGTCCAGGAAGGTGTGAGTTCGAGGTGAGGTCCAGTGAGGTGGCAGATCGAGAATAAGACTAAGTCCAACAAGGTGAGTGCTCGAGCAAGATCTCTGATGGAGTACTGAATTCAGACAGCACAGCGAGAGTTTGATGGGCTGCTAAGCATGCCCAAAGTAAGCCCATCTTGTGCCTGTTCATCAACCAATTGTAAATAAGAAAAGAAATCCTGGAGTTCATAGTAACGTTGGGTTAAAGTTCCATATAAAGCAGCTAGTCATCTGAATACATTAACCCCAAAGGGGTCGGGCAGCGGCCTAAATAGCCGTTAAGTGCGAGGATAATGTCACGACGTTGAACAGGAACGTGATGTCGTGGAAGTGCGAAAGTGTCAGCGATTGCTGCGCTGTTAACTGCAATTCGTACGCCGCTGTCAGCGAGGTTGGCGCCATACAGTATTTTATCAACTGCTGGAGGTTCAGTTCAAAACAATCTGGAGTATATGTGTTCTTGTCAGAGTGTTACCGTCTATCTCCAGAGTGACGCTTAGCTAGTGGAACTGAGCTGTGGAAACCCGTGGTAGACACCTATGTTGTTGATGGCGTGAGAAAGAGGACAGCAATTGCAGACTAGCCCAAGTAAATGAGGCACTCCTCAGAAAGAGAGGTCCACTAGCATAAAACATCGCATTTGAGGACAGAATATCTGACACTGAATGTTTGGAACACAGCTATCAATGGAAGAGAATATTGACTGTGGGGAAAACGGAAAATAAAAGAATCGATGAATCTGAAATGTGGTGCTGCAGGAGAATGCTGAAAATTAAATGAACAAATCTTATCTTATAAGAAACTGGGGGATTGACCACAGGAGGAGAGGGAGATATGAGAAAACACGGAGAAGAAGAAAGGACATGATGATGTGACCTATGTTAAGACATCCGAAGATTACTTAAATGGCAGTAGAGGGTACTGTAAGTAGTAGGGCGATGTGAATTCAAGCACAGTTTTGATATCAAATTAATGATGGAAATTAATTAATTGATCAATTAACTTCCCCCAACCAACTGATGGAATCAAGTGTGTTTCCTGACTGGTACATGTACCTTTCCCTCACCCCACTTTCCTTTGCCCCTTGTCCCCAGAAAAAAAATTGTGAGAAATTCATATTTTAGCTGAAAAATAGGGCAACTGTGTTACATCCACTTACCTAACTCTCCCCTCCCTCACACCTGTTCACCCACACCACAGTCTTGGAAATGGCGAGAAAAATCACTGAATCAGTGTTGGAATGTTTCTCTGGAAGGACCTCACGACGGAGGCTGAGGTATCTTCAGTCACATTGCATTAAACAATTTAAGGCCTTGGAATATTGTTTAAAACAATTAATATTGTAATAAGCTTTATTGCAAAAATTTTGAAATTAAATTGTGTTAATAAATATAATTTCAACCACCAAAGCTCGATAGCAGCATTGCCAATCCACTTATGAGATTTTTCCGTTATCATTATTGGTCTTATATTTATTTATGATTCTGGAGTGCAATTCTAGGAGCTAAATTTTTACCAAGGCCTAAAAGATCATTCTCTTAATTATGACTTAGGTTAATTTTCGTGGGTAGTATTTATAAAAAAAAATTGCTAGACAAGGAAGTATGAAATATTACTCGTTTCAACAATTTGCAAGGATGGATTTCACGCAGTTTATTTATTTCTAAAGTCACAATACAGCTCAAAATTGACAATGCCTCGAAACTGGTGTTGTCATGCTGGAAGAAAATTCACGCTACCACTCGAAACTATTAATAGGCAGACTTAAACTCTACATAGAGCAGCCCCTTCACCTACAACTCGAAATAAATAAATAAATATCTTTGTAAATCTAAACTGGGCGCTCACCACTTTTCCAGTTTTAGTTTTCATTTGTCTAAAGGCAATGTAAGAGAGAAAAATATTTCTGAGTCCTACAGCTCCTGCGGTGTTCATCACATTTCTAAAACGCTGAGTGGCCTTAGTTTACATTTGCTGCTTGAGTCAGTTATATTAAGGCACTTATTTTTCGTTTTCCTCACTTTTCGAAGCACACTGGTGTCTAAGCACAGACGGGAAAATCAGGGCAATTACATATCTAAAACTTCATGACATATTTCGGAACCCACAACAGATCGTGAAATATACACAGACAGAATTCGGCGCACTGTCCAAGAGACGAGAGAAATGTCTGGAATTTTCGGTGAATTTTCTATGTCATACAATGGGTGGTCTGGAGATGCTCTGAAGTCACAATGGCAGGTGGGAGACAGCATCCCACCTGTCCTAACCAAATGAGGTTGATCTCCCTGGACTTGACAATGAACACTAGAACAACGAAGAGGTCACTTGACTTTCTGACATTACAGCACTTTCTGTAGACGCCTTGTTCTGCCCCTGTCTTGTTCAAAGCGATCTGTAGAGACTCCTATGCCACCCGCAAAGCATGTCTTGCGACTCTCTGACGTCATGGAACTTCCTGTGAACTGAGCACTCTGATTGGATGTTATTGACCCCAGACTATACTCCGAACCTACCGCCGCTGAATCAACATTCAGATACTGCCCCACACATTGAGCGAGTGGATTCAACTTCGAACGCTGTCCCGGCCATAACGCATTGTGGATCCACCTCCGAACTGTATTACGCCCATAACGCATGTTGGACCCACTTTCGAACCCTATCCTGACTGCAATGTATGGTGGATCCACCTACGAGCTCTATCCTGATTCTATTTTGAACCTACCCTGCGCCGTAGGGGCTCCCACTTGAAACTGATCCAGGAACACAGACATACAACAAAATAGCTCAGTTGCGCTATGTCTTGACAAGTGTACTACAATAAAAAGTAATTTTAGAATATGTGGCGAGAAGTGATATCATGAACACATGAGCAAAAGTGACGTAAAACCGGTAAAATTACGAAAAATACGTATAAATTGAGGGAAAATACACCAAAATGTGGGGAAATTGACGGAGAGTGAGGGAATAATCGCATGTCTGCTTGGTGCAGGAGAATTCTTGTACATGGGAACGAGCATGTGACGGCAAGAGGAATACGAAAAAACGTTGACGTGGAAGAAGTGGGAACTAGAGAAACTGTCATTTTTCGTGGAAAGCGATAAGGCGGCTGGAATAGATTGTTTAACGTGGATGACCACCAAATGTAGAGCAGTAAATTTATATAATGTGGAGCACAAGCCCAGATGTGACATCGAAGTTGTCAGCAACCATCTTATATAGGGGAAAAAAAATTCCCACGCTCTAACATCGCAGCGCGATTCCTTGTATACTGGAAATACAAAAATGTCTCTTACAGAATCTCATCCTGCGCGTATCCCGGGCAACAAATGGACGTCAAAGATTGGGAATCTGGTTATACTGTAGTCACGCGTACGGTAACTACATCGGGCATGATGTAAGACTATGCAGTTGGTGCAGTTGGTGCTGCGGCTAGCGTTTGGGGTTAGCGTGCAGGAGGTCGAGGTTTCGATTCTGGATAGAGGATTACTTGTATTATCTTCTAAAAGTAGTCTGCGTGGCACGGTATGTGACGTCTCAATCGTCATACAGTGATTACAGTGGGTCTTCTACGAAACATTTCCAGTTACATACTACGAACACCGAAATGGAAATACAATCATTTTTAGTATTCAGCTTTTAAAGAAACCTTTTGCTCATCGTGGACGCGAATTGTTTCACACCACCGCATCTACTAGATTCCAAATTTGTTTGGTGTGTACTCTCCCCCAATGGTCCCATAGATTAATACCACTTATCTTTCTTGCGAAGTTCATGTTCATTACATTTTATTATGCCTTCGTCTCCATTAGGGCCAGTAACGTGATTTTCACCATTTATGGGACCTTTGAGGGGAGGGTACACAGAAAACAGATTACTTTTAACAAATAAAAACATATAAGCCCCGATCCAGAATCGAAACCTCAGCCAGCTGCACAACAGTACAGTGCGCACTGACAGAGATAGTTACCGTACATGTGATTATAGTGTTGGCAGATTGTCAATCCTTAACGTACATTTACTGCCCGGAATACGCGCAAGACCAAATTTTCTGAGAGACATTCTTTTACTGCCAGTATGTGAGAAATCGCGCTGCGAACTCCGAGTGCACGAATTTTTGTTCACCCTTTAGATTGTCCTTAGCCTAATAGCATTGTATTACGTTTTTTCTGGCTACAATATACAACTACAGAATGAATTGCATGTTTGACCCTGAGAAAGACTGCCTGTTTTAAAGTCTAATATAAGTATTTACAATGTGCTTCTCAGTATTCACTACCAATCGCAACCTTGCGGTGTCAGCTAACAAATACGTTACAGAACAGTTGCTGGCTGGTTTTTAATAACATTTTGCCGTATATCTGTTGAGGTATTACGTATACATACATGTTGACTACTGCCTTTGATGTTTTTCGGGAAAAGAGAACGTTCTGCCTCTAAACTGACATGTATCTGTATCAAAGGATGATAGAAAGTAGATGGAGTAATCGGTTGAGAGGGGTTGAACGAGGTGCGATTTACTAGTAAGCTGATGATACACTACTGGCCATTAAAATTGCTACACCACGAAGATGACGTGCTACAGACACAGATTCAACTGACAGGAAGACGATGCTGTGATATGCATATGATTAGCTTTTCAGAGCATTCAAACAAGGTTGGCGCCGGTGGCGACACCTACAACGTGCTGACATGAGGAAAGTTTCCAACCGATTTCTGATACACAAACAGCAGTTGACCGGCGTTGCCTGGTGAAACGTTGTTGTGATGCCCCGTGTAAGGAGAAGAAATGCTTGCCATCACGTTTTCGACTTTGATAAAGGTCGGATTGTAGCCTATCACGATTGCGGTTTAGCGTATCGCGACATTGTTGCTCGTGTTGGTCGAGATCCAATGACTGTTAGCAGAATATGGGATCGGTGGGTTCAGAAGGGTAATACGGAACGCCGTGCTGCATCCCAACAGGCTCGTATCACTACCAGTCGAGGTGACAGGCATCTTATCCGCATGGCTATAACGGATCGTGCAGCCACGTCTCGATCCCTGAGTCAACAGATGGGGACGTTTGAAAGACAACAAAGATCTGCACGAACAGTTCGACGACGTTTGCAGCAGTATGGACTATCAGCTCGGAGACCGTGGCTGCGGTTACCCTTGACTCTGCGTCACAGACAGGAGCACCTGCGATGGTGTACTCAACGACGAACCTGGGTGCACGAATGGCAAAACGTAATTTTCTCGGATGAATCCAGGTTCTGTTTACAGCATCATGATGGTCACATCCGTGTTTGGCGACATCGCGGTGAACGCACATTGCAAGCGTACATTCGTCATCGACATACTGGCGTATCGCCCGGCGTGATGGTATGGGGTGCCATTGGTTACACGTCTCGGTCACCTCCTGTTCGCATTGACGGCACTTTGAACAGTGGATGTTACATTCCAGATTTGTTACGACCCGTGGCTCTACCCTTCATTCGATCCCTGCTAAACCCTACATTTCAGCAGGATAATGCACGAGCGCATGTTGGAGGTCCTGGCTGGCTCTGAGCACTATGGGACTTAACAGCTGTGGTCATCAGTCCCCAAGAACTTAGAACTACTTAAACCTAACTAAACTAAGGACATCACACACATCCATGCCCGAGGCAGGATTCGAACCTGCGACCGTAGCAGTCGCGCTGTTCCGGACTGCGCGCCTAGAACCGCAAGACCACCGCGGCCGGCTTGGAGGTCCTGTAAGGGCCTTTTTGGATACAGAAAATGTTCGACTGCTGCCCTGGCCAGCACATATCCAGATATCTCCCCAATTGAAAAGTCTGGTCAGTGGTGGCCGAGCAACTGGCTCGTCGCAATACGCCAGTCGCTACTCTTGATGAACTGTGCTATCGTGTTGAAGCATCCAAGCTCCTTTTGACTCAATGCCCAGGCGTACCAAGGCCGTAATTACAGCCTGAGGTGGTTGTTCTGGGTACTGATTTCTCAGGATCTATGCACCCAAATTGCGTGAAAACGTAATCACATGTCAGTTCTAGTATAATATATTTGTCCAATGAATACTCGTTTATCATCTGCACTTCTTCTCGATGTAGCAATTTTAATGGCCAGTAGTGTATATTCTAGAGAGAGAAAGATGTTGTGGAGGCTCATTTAGCACACATTCAACCATTTTTTCCGTTGTTCTCTCAGGGTGTATCGGTTGTGTGGCACAATCTATGTTCGATTCGTATACAAATGTTTGTTCTGTGTGTGACTTAGAGTACTATCTATATGTGACTGTTAACAGAAAAATTATGCATGCCGCATTCAGCAGAGGACGTCCAACGCATGTGTGATGAATCTTGTCCAACATACCGAAGGAAAACATATTTCAGCACCCTCATCTAGACGAACGAAGATGTGTGCGAAGTACTCCATTTTCCTGCGAAATCTCGTGCATAAATTGAATCTTAAGTTTCAGAACTGCAGTGACAGTGACAGTAGTTTGTGGGTACTGCAATCCCTGCGTATACATTTGCTGTTACAAAGATGGCATATGTGGAAGCGACTGTGTTCTGATCACGGAGTTAGTGCAGCATGGCGTGTAACGTGACATTTCAAACACCGCTGCTGTGCGTTTGTCTCTTTCCACATAAGATGTCGTTATGTCATGTATTGTCCGTTGCTAACTATCATTTTCTGGGAATGATGCGAGCATAGCATAGTTTCCGAACCACAATCGGATGTGAACAGTGGACGCCGTATACCTCCAGAAAGGTATATAGCGCATGGATGTATTCTCCTTTCTTTTGATATAGAAGGTAGTAATTTTATCATCTTAAAGTTTCTCACCTTCTTGAGTGGGATGGAAAACTTGCAGGCTGAACGTTTGTCATGTGTTGGAAATAAAAATTCCTGCATTCGAGTATTAACAGTGTTTTGGTTCTGAGCACTATGGGACTTAACTTCTGAGGTCATAAGTCACCTAAAACGTAGAACTACTTAAACCTAACTAACCTAAGGACATCACACGCATCCATGCCCGAGGCAGGATTCGAACCTGCGACCGTAGCGGTCGCGCGGTTCCAGACTGTAGCGCCTAGAACCGCTCGGCCACACAGTGTTTTATTCCACATAACTATTACATCAGAAAATCACTGCTTTAACGTTGTAGCATGCTTAAGTGCAGAACTTTGTGGCCTAGGAGGGCGTGTTTATCATACCTCCCTTCCCAGCACCTTCTTGGTATGAAATTCAAACACTACAATAATTCTACAGAATAGATAGCAAGCGTGATTTACGTAAAATATTTCAAACACTTTTTACCTGGCGCTCCAGTATGCATAAATAATACGGTTCTTTTTATTATTAAATGTCTGTTATCGCAATATTCTCATATGTATCAGACAGGTAATTGCTATATGCCAGTAAGGATGATAAAACTGCTTAGCATTCAAGCATCGAGAGAGATCGTGTGTAATTGGATGGGTGATGTGAGAAAGATTGGTATGGAACAGTCTTCGCAGAAAGGCAGTTACAATATTGGAATGAGAATACTGGTCTCTATCACTAGAGTGAGCAGTAAAAGTTTGTGGAACACGTGTTACACTCTTTGCGGAAGAAAATATCGAAGTGAAACTCAGCTATTTCTGTTCCTTTACAAGTCGTGGAAACTAGCGGGTACAGTTCCCTCCTACGTCTGGTCATTCTCAAAATAAATTGGACACAATAGTGAAGGGAGGGTTGGTTAAAGACAGAGGAAGAGTTATTAGATGCATGGAGAGAGGCCACATAGAGTTTCGCTCAAGGTCCTTCAGCCGATAGGTTGAATGAAACCGTAGCTCGTTTCCAATAGACTCTGACTTTTCCTACAAATATAACAATACTTATTGACTCCCATTCACATAGAAGGAGAAGGCAAATCATAATAAAATCTTACCAAATTTATGAAGTGTTTCATCTAAGGAACATAGTTTTTGCACCTCCTCTCTGCCGATGGCTAGTTCCTACATTAAGAAACAGTATTTGTGCCATGTGATGTAGGTTGTGTAACAGTGTTCACAATATGTCCACATATACATAACCCTCACAAAGTAATGGAGAGGGTAGTTTAGTAACAATACAGAAATATAGAACTGAGCTTCAGTGTCACAGGCTGATAGTATCACGAGATCGACGCGGTGCGATGTTCTGTTGACATGGCAACTCGTCAAAAGTGGTGGTTTGGACCTCGAATAATTGAATAAAATGCGTTTAAATTACTGAAAACCTGGTAAAATTACGAAGATTGATGGAAAATATGTAAAACTGATGAACATAGACAAAAAATGTGGGCCATGCTCAATTCGGTGTTTGAAAATCGTCCACCGGTGGGACTGACAGCTCATGTGATCTATGGGTTTAAGTCCTGCAGAATACCCCCTTGTTCCACATGCCATTATGCACTGTAACTCATAAAAATGAAAGACACTGGATGACTACCATCTAGGACATCAAAACACTGATCACGTATCTGGATGCAATGTGTAGCACCAGTATGAGCATCAATGCTCTGGGTCTCTTCAAAAACGGAACACAGAGACAGCTGCTACTTCATCACTGTGGAAGATGAGATCAAACTTAGAGGTCATCACCTTTGGATAGCTGTTTGGAAACACTCCATAATGCTGCAAACTGTGCCAGTTTTTTCCACATTTTTGTCAATACGAAACACCACTTCTGTCTTTTATTTCAACTCTTCTGTGTGTTGTAGGAGCAACTTAGCTTTCATCATGCGATGTTCAGCTTTCTGTGAGAGACAGTGGATCGAAATGTGTTAATGTCGGTTTAGTACCTCACACATGTCTCAAAGTAATGGCAGAAAAACAAAATGAACTGATGTGTACACAACTGTAGTCGTACACTGCTTCGATGTGTTACAGCAAACAACACAACAACCATCTGTTGTGATTGATGACTGATCTCTGGGATATTGTCTTACTCCAGCACAGGCGACAAATCTGTACGAAGGTCTGTGGAAGCGACTTCGATCACTGGCTGCCTGCTCCAATAGACCAATATATGTGTATTTAATGGAATCACGACATATGGTCGACGTCAACACACATATGGTATTTGCTTCCAGTACATCGAAGAGAAAGATGTGTAAACATCTTACTGAGTTGTCTGACAGGTGACGTTACGAAGTTTTTATAGTATGTAGTTTTACTCTGTTGGATGTTACAAAAATAACGAGGAGAGAGAGAGAGAGAGAGAGAGAGAGAGAGAGAGAGAGAGAGAGAGAGAGAGACTGTGCTGTCAAGAAAGACTCTGACATCTTTACAACGTTGTATTTCTAGCATAATAATCATAGGAATATTATAAAAGTGATGTACAAGAGGATATTTATAGACTGTCATTCGGTATAGATGAATTGTAGGTGTTATGCTTCTGAAATTCTTTGTGCAGTCCATGTATACACTGCATGGTTGTGAGTTTGTTCCTGTAAGTTAATGTGCTGCTTTTCTAGTTGTGATAGCTCCCTACCAAGTAAGTGATGGATGGATGACTAAACAGCCTTCTAACTATGGAACAGTGCTATCAGAACGTGACGAGATTTCAAGAGAATTAGCAGGACTGCGGGTATCAGTTCTTCCTGCTGTGTCAAATGCCAGTTATCGTGCAAGAACGTTCGTAACGTACACAAAAGATGCGAGGGCATTTTAATTATGATTTACACTCTTCATTCATCGACAAATACGTGATAACGACGATGTGGTGGGAGGGCTTTGCTACTGTGCAGTGCAAAAGGATACCCAGCTGGTGGGTGTGTGGATACACCATAATTTTTTCGAATGCTTTACGCACCTATAAACGGAAATGTTATGCTGTTGGAACATTTTCTGAAACAGAGTTTATACCATACATTATACACGATGAAACCTAAATCCACCAACAACATTTCGAAGATTATTCAGGGATATTTTATGAGCAGTTTGGTGAAATTGACCTGTGGTCTGTGGTGGCTCATCACAGAATCCGTGTTGAAATGAATGTGCCAGCAGTATATGGTGTATGCCTTGTTTGGAACCAACCATGTCATGTTCTCTCATGGTACTTGCTCTTGACAACAGTAATTCCCACCTTACTCTTCTTCCCGAGGATACATTCTGTACTGCTTGATTCTGTTGTGCCTTTATTTTTCCTATATTGTTAGTTGTCTGATAACACAGTGATACACACTAGTATGGGTAGATTTATTGATAATGGAGTTGGTCGATATGCAACTACTGCATGGGTACACTTAACGCAATGGAAGAGCAGCACGACGACACTGTCCCAAGCAATTTTCACAGAGACAGCAACCATATCAAGGGTACATATGCGTCTGTACATATGTGTGTTATGTTTCACATTTTAAGTAATCAATAGTACAGGTCTTTTTCATTTATTTCAACGCCTGTTCACAAAAATGGAGGTAACTGCAGAACAAACAACACAATAAATCATAATAACGTTATTAGTAACGATTTGTCGGATACAACGTGACCCATATATCGTAATACTCAGAACAATATCTGATCAAAGGTATCCGGACACCTATAATTATGTGCAAATGGGGGTTATACTGATCCTTCATGGAGGCTAGAATTCTACGGAAGACACCCAGTAAGATGTCTGATTGTCCGAGGAGGAATGGCAGCCCTTTCCTATCCAAAAGCCGAAACAAGGCAAGGTAGTGATGTTGGACGTTGATTTTGGATGGAAGTGAACATTATAATTTAACTAAAAGGTGTTTCTTTGGTTCAGGTCGAGACTCTGGGCAGACCAGCCGACTTCAGGAACGTTCACATACTACTGCCTCACAGAAGACGCTTTACGACAGGGTGCATTGTCAGGATGGTAAAAAACTATCATCGTCTCCGAATCATTCCTCGGCTGCATGCCATACACAAAGCTGTAACATATGTTGATATTCTCCCGCATATCTTAACACCATCTCCTCTGCTCTTCACTGATGGCAGATAACGTTTTCTAGGCGATCGCCAATCCAAACATTTACATCGGCTAGCCACATGGTACTGCGTGATTCAAGACTCCCAATCAATCGTTTCCAATCATACGCCGCCCAGTGCCGTCGTTGTTTGCTCTTCCTCAAGCGTCGCTCAGCGTTGACTACAGAATGTGTGGCTTATAGGGAGGAAGAAAGGACGAGGATTAGGATTTAACGTCCTGTCGATTGCGTACAAGGCGATGCTCGACCAGCGCATACATTCTTTTTCCCTACCTACACACATTGAGCTCGATGGACTGCTGGTAACACCTTGGAACTAACGAGTGATTTCATGCGGTTCTTTTTACAACCGCCCTCCACAATGACACCACATTATATACACAGACACACACACGCTCACCACATTTACAGTCATCTATACGTATCAGGTACACTTAACACACAAATCTCTCACTTCGCGAAGGAAAGACACAGGTGTGCGTGAAGGTCAGCGAAAACATTTCCAGTAGGCGCCTGACCGTCCCAGGCGTTCGTGTCATACGATTTTACTTTTGCTACACTCATGCTGATACATGGTGAAACAACGCTCCGGTGGGCGGTTTGCGGGTTTAAATCACCTCGGGGTATGACTGTGCGATGCATTTGACCTGTGGTCGTCGCACGGTGGCGCTGACAGCAGTCCACATACGCAGAGGTGTGTTCGTGCATGCCAGAGTACGGTGCAGCGAGTAAGTGTGCAGACGTTTCCAGACGTGCTAATGGTGACTGTTTGTTGAAAATGGCCCGAAGAACACATATTGGTGACGTTATGAGGGTAGAATACTAGGACAACTGGAGGCTGGTCAAACACTGCAGGTCGTAGCACGGGCCCTCCGTGTGCCACCAAGTGTGATCTCAAGATTATGGCAACGATTCCAGCAGACAGGAAACGTGTCCAGGCGCAACAGTACGAGACGTCCACAGTGTACAACACTACAATAAGACCGATATCTCACCACCAGTGCCCGCAGACGGCCTAGCCTTGCTCGGGACCTTACTGCAGCCACTGGAACAGTTGTCTCCAGACACACAGTCTACAGACGACTGTACAGACATGGTTTATTCGCCCGGAGACCTGCAAGGTGCATTCCACTGATCTCTGGCCACAGGAGAGCCCGTTAAGCTGGTGTCAATAACACAGTATATGGTCATTGGAACAGTGGTCCCAGGTTATATTCACGGACAAGCCCAGGTATAGTCTGAACAGTGATTCTCGCCGGGTTTTCATCTGGCGTGAATCAGGAACCAGGTACCAACACCTTAATGTTCTTGAAAGGAGCCTGTACGGAGGTCGTGGTTTGATAGTGTGGGGTGGGATTATGATTGGTGCACATACTCCCCTGCGTATCTTTGACAGAGGAACTGTAACAGGTCAGTTGTATCGGGACTTTTGCACCTTTTCAGGGGTGCAGTGAGTCTCACCTTACTCCTGATGGATGATAGTGCACGGGCCCACCAAGCTGCCATCTTGGAGGAGTACCTTGAAAAGAATATATCAGGCGAATGGCGTGGCTTGCCTGTTCTGGAGACCTAAACCCCATCGTGCACGTCTGGGATGCTCTCGGTCGACGTATCGCTGCACGTCTTCAAACCCCTAGGACACTTCAGGACCTCCGACAGGCACCGGTGCAAGAATGGGAAGCTATATCCTAGCAGCTGCTCGACGACTTGATCCAGTGTATGCCAACCCGTTGTGCGGCCTGTGTACGTGTGCATCGTGATCATATCCCACACTGATGTCGGGGTACATGCGCAACAAACAGTCGCGTTTTGTAGCACGTGTGTTTCGGGGCAGTTTTCTCAACTTATCACCAATACCGTGGACTTACAGATCTGTGTCGTGTGTGTTCCCTATGTGCCTATGCTATTAGCGCGCGTTTTGTGCAGTGCCACATTATGTGGCACCACATTCTGCAATTATCCTTAATTTATGAGCATGAGTTTATGTGGAGTATGCGTATGTACGAAGTTGGTGAAAAGTAATTTATCAAATAGTCGAAACCTTGTATTAAGATCTTCGTAATGTTACCGGCATTGCGATTTGTTTACATTTTCTTTTTATTTTACTACTTTAAATCCTTAATGTGAGTGACAATGAAAGTCATAGGTTTGGGAACGTTATGTAACTTGATGTGGGTTTGTAGTAACCTCGAATTTCTATCTCTAAATTCTGTGTCTTTTGGATATTGTGGCATGGAGCAGCAACCGTTCTTTGCCCTGCATGGATATCACCGGCAACAGATCCAAACACTAATTGATATGAAGACAAACGTAAACAATTCCAGTTCTGAGTGAGCAACAGAAGCATTAGACTAATGCTTCAGAAGAGCAGGGAAGTCAGTGGAGCTCAATACCGACATCGCTGATGCTGTCTGCGCCCACAGTCCCCCTCCTGCTCTCTACATTATGCCGACGCCGTCCAAAACTTGGCTCGCAGAGAATTCCATTACCGATATCTGTTCAATTCAGTCCGGGGGTTCCCCGGCGCTGCCCCGCCCGCCTGTCGCGTCTCCCCGTGTGTGAGACGGCAGTGCGGGTGGGTGTGGGCGTTCGCCTGTTTGTGTCCCCACGGGGGCGCCTTTCAGTGGCTCGAGGGAAAGAAAGGGGAGAAAAAATCATCCCGTAATCAGAGAGGGACGGCACATGTTTTCTGCGAGAGACAGGCGGCCCTCTCTCTCTGTCCCTCTTAGCCTGTCCTTCACGAGCTGCACCACTTTTAACGTTTCTGTTGGGGGGGTGGGGAGATAACGCGAGAGAAAGCGAATAAAATGGAGGGACCTGTCGGCTTTTCTCACGCCACAGCTTTTCTTTTCTTCTTCTTTTTCTTTCTTTTTTTTTTTTTTTTTTTTTGCCCTGTCTCTCTTTACCTTCAGCTTTCGTAGCACGCGTTTGAATGCTCGACAATGCTGCAGCACTGAAAAGCTTGCGCTGTTTAAATTTCGTGTGCGTTTGACAGGTATTAAGAAGAAGGGAACCGCCTCGAACGCTGATAACAGGCGGCGGCTATGTGGGGCACGAGATGGAGAAGAAGAAGAAGAACAAGAAGATGAAGAAGAAAGGCGCGGCCTGCGGAGGAGGAGGAGAAGACGGAAAAGCGGAGGGAGAGCGAACCGCTGCGGTGTGGTTTTCTGTGTGCCGGGGGCGGGGGCGGCGCCAGTGCGGCGTCGACGTGAGCGCGGTGAGGGCAGTGACGCGTGCCGCGCACGCACGCCCGCCCACGGCCCCCACTGCTTTGTTCCAGGCGCGGACGCAGCAGCCAATGACGCGACACCTGCCGCCCGCCGCCTGCGCCTGGGGGATTCCCCTTTCTGCACTCGGCAGGCGGCAGCACTGAGCGACGCGCCGCCGCGAATACGGTCGCATTGTGGCCGAGGTGTGAACTGGGGTACGGCGAGCCGAATGCAGCCTGTCCTTAGGGCAGCCGCGTCGCCTTACCTCTGCCAACCCTCTTGTTCTTTCACATTTTAAAACATGCACGCCCAGGAAAAAAGATATCCTTCCTAATATCAGGCGCTCCGTGAATGTGTTCCATTAGCGCCCTGCAAGCTGTGGGCTGGGGCTTTCTTTGTGAGTAGTCTGGAACATATTTTCCAGTGGTGGCAAAGGTAATTTTTTAGTTCCTGTTCCTTGCACTCGGTCCTGTTCTCTCAAGGGCATGCCATTGTGGTAGTACCTCTACATGGAGTAGCTACTTCGAAGAAAAGAGCAGTCTCGTAGCACTCTAACGAAAGTTGTGTACGAGCATCACTCCTCTGAACTCTGGGTTAGAGCACAAGGGGCAGGTAGATCCCTAGATCCAATTGATCTCTGACGAAAACTACTATCTGCCGGAATAGCCTTCAAATTAGAGGGGAATCATTTCAATCAGCTCAGTTATATCGCAGATCTACAAGAATAGCCACAAAATACGACGCGCCAGTCCTTGTTTGCACCTGGCTGAAGTTTTTGTATGACGACAAGACAAGCTGGGATTTCCAAAAACACAATAAATCAGCTGTTTATCTTCATACCATTTTTATATTTCAGATGAACAGTTAGTGCCACAATGACGTATTTCCTGCTGATAAAAAACGTTTCTTTAATCAAACTTCTTAAAAGCAATCTTTCATCCATCCTGTATGATACACACATATCTAAATTTGATTCATAACATTAGCACATGGGATAGAGGCTATATCTATTCCATCGAAATAGACATAGAGAACTACCATATCGCAAGAAGCGGACACAAAATCTCTGTAGTGCACATCCACGGAAGAATCGTTAGGGCTTTACATATTCCGCAGCGATCGAGTCACATGCTCAACCATGCACACACTTCCTCTAAACCGAGCGAGGTGGCCCAGTGGTTAGCACACTGGCCTCGCATTGAGGCGAACGACGGTCGACGGTTCGAACCCGCGTCTGGCCGTCCCGATTTAGGTATTTTCTTTGAAAGGGTACGGCCGACTTCCTTCCCCATCCTTCTCTAATCCGATGGGACCGATGACTTCGCTGTTTGGTCTCAACGTGTCTACAAGGAGCGATGTAACACTCCTGGTCAGGAAACGACGTCAGAATTGGGGACTACAGACGCTTTTATGGATTAAGTAGCAAAATCGGTTGCAAACCCGACAGGAATTGCCGCAGGCAGCGAATGAAGGTCCAGCCCAACCTGTTAGCGAGATAACACTGCGACAGGAACTGCATGCAATGAACATTACTCGGTCACCTCTCATGAGCCCATTGCTCACACACAATAATGGAAAGACGATAGCACAGTGTGTTTGAGGCTACTTTCTTGACAATTATGACGATACCAAAATTAGGACAACAGTCACTCAGCGGAGAAAATGTCGGACCCGGTCCCCTTCGGTTATCAATCTGCCGCGTGACTCCGCAGCTACCGAGGCAAACAAACAACAGTGAAGTTCATCTGGACACGTTTTTTAATCCCCCCTACCCCAGCCTATTGCATTTCGATCGGCCTGTAAAATCACCTGACTTGAACCGCATGAAAAATATGTGGGTATGTAGGAACAGTGGGTAAAACTGATAATAAATTTGGTGGAATTGAGCAATCAAATCATCAGCAAATAACTTAACCTGGATACGACATACCTGGACGAATTTGTCGACTCAATTCCTAATCGAAAGCAGACTGTTTTCAAGTTCAAAAATGTTCAAATGTGTGTGAAATTTTATGGGACTTAACTGCTAAGGTCATCAGTCCCTAAGCTTACACACTACTTAACCTAAGGACAAACACACACACCGATGCCCGAGGGAGGACTCGAACCTCCGCCGGGACCGGCCGCACAGTCCATGACTGCAGCGCCCAGACCACTCGGCTAATCCCGCGCGGCGGTTTTCAAATCCAGAGGCGGAAGTATGCCATATTAAATGATGCTTGTAATGATTTGTCTTGGTGTGCCAATTTTTTTTGCTCGGTGAGCTTATTAAGAACGATTTATAACATGCAGCAGTTGGCAAGTTCACTATGTACAAAAAATATGCCACCTGTGAAAGTGGAACAATCTGCACGCTCCAGTACATGACCTGTGAGTATGCAAAGAGACAAAACGTTAAACCGTTAAATGGCAGTTCAACCACTTATTCACATTGTAAGAAATAAAAGAATGTATACGTTTCGGGTAAAGCCTCCATCCTCAGAATAACCCTACAAGCATCTCTAAAATTGGCAATATAAAATGTAATCAAGAAGCAGAATAATAATAAGATAATGTGGCTACTTCCCTTGCAGCCGTGTCAGCTTAAGATGTACTTCCACATCAGTCGACAGATAAAATAGATCAAAACAGAATTCCACATATTGTCCTGAGCACTGGCAGCGCAACAATAACAGCTATATCTATACACGACCTGTGTATCTTCCTGAAAGCCACATCTCTCAGGCGAATACAGCGAGTGAGCACTTCGTGGATGTAAAACAGACTTCCAATGAGAATACCGAACTAACCGAGGTGTATAACTGTGCCAGGTGACGGAGAAATTCAAGTCCCATCGTGAACAGAAAGCCACTAAAAATATACAAATCTTAAAAAGATCCGAAAAGTTTCTGCAAAAGTTTATTGTGTCATCCTTAAGCTGTTTGCTGAATGTGTTTTGATTTCGCACGCTATGTATAGCAATCTGTTACTGTACTAGCAGATCCACTTTCTTGCCTTTATCTTGTATATGCAGGACTACAGGATTCTCATCGATTACCAACGTGGGGTTGCCAGTTTCATGAACATGTGTGGCTACGACTGACTTCTCGAAATTATTGAATAGCTTACAGGCGACACAACGTATATATATATATATATATATATATATATAAACGGTTACTTTTGCAGCTGATTGTAGGGTTATTTCGAGGATGAAGGCTTGACCTTCGAAACGCTTAAATTATTGTGTTTTTTTACACTGTTACTAGGTGGTTGAGCCGGCATTTTAAGACTGATTTTTACAATCACTACTTCAAATTAATTACGAATAAAATCAAAAAGTTACAGATTTGAAAAGGAACGCCATCTTGACATACCAGTCTGTAGCACAAAAAGGAATGAGGAAGTGATGCACAAGCTGGATTTACTGAGAGCCAAACTTACGAACTGCATGACTACATTACTGAGGAACAGACTAAAAGAAGTAACACATCACGTTAACGACGACCTTCCGGAACAAGTAAGGAGATGATCTATGGGGAGGTACAACAAGGAATTCCAGGGACTGCACTCCCTGCCCTCTTTCCAGTCACCCGCGTAGGACCTCGCGTGGCATGGCAGCACAGCCCCTGTGAATTCTGAATTAGGCTTTAGTGCGCCAGGGTCTAACAATCCAGACCGAATGAGGATAAAGGTTCTGCTTCCGACACCAAGTACAGTAGTGTAGTACAGTGTAGCAGAGTGCAGTATAGTGTATAGCTATAAATTACAAAACCTGTGACGCAGAGTTGGGGTACCGAACAGCAGAGGAGTAGAATGTGGCATCTGGATCTCAGATGTGCAAATACCTATGCGGCAGTGCGCCCAACGGTTGTATGTATCTTATTTCTCTTAACTTATTATTAGTATTTTCTGTTTTTCTCCGTTTCTCCCCATCTCCGTCTCTCTCTCTCTCTCTCTCTTTCTTTCTCCCTCTCTCTCGACTTGTCTTTTTTTCCAGTTATCTGTACTATCCTTCAATAACATAATGAATGACAATAACAACTACTGAGCCGAAAAAGCTTTTTCTCCATTAGACCTGTATTTTTATATCCCATACAGACAGAATATATTTTCTCCAAATGTGCTGTATTGTTCAATAAATTTGCTGGTGACAAAAAAGATGCCAACGTTCTAGTGAGTTTTCGCTTCAGTGTTTATAAGAAGCATTGTTGTAATAAGCGCAGTATTCTGTAGTTATACTAGTTTTTGTGGTGCTTTCACTACAACACTTATTTAATGTTACATTACGCGGAAAGAATGGTGAGCAGTTCGTGTAGGTGAGGGCAGCTTCCTGTTTAAACACTATATGTCTTTCTTCTTCACTAAAAGCACCTGCGTAATACGTGTGAACAATTTTCGAATTCTAACAATGTAAATCATGCATCCATCAGCTATAATCACTAGTTTAAAGTAATATATTCGTTGAACTCAACCCTTGTGCCTTGTCTGGAATTATGACACCTCATCAGATATGTTACATATAGTTTTTGTTATTTACAATTACACTAAATAGGCGGGAAACAGGATAAGCCTTAAAAAGATATTTTTATTATTATGTTTTGCTTTGCACCGAATTAGTTCTTTCACAAACACCTGGTTTCCAGTGTGGAGTGTTTCAGCGCCGCTAAACACTTACTCTGACTCTCTGTCGTGGTGTGGTGTAGTGCTTTTCGTCTGGGCTACTGTCCTATGAACGACAGTATACTTTAAAATAGCCTGTCTTTCGCGTCGTATAATTTCTTCTTCCTTTAATATTTGTTGCAGGCACTTTCATCTCTGCTGTTGCCTTCAACATCCCTAATAACCGTTACGCCAACTAAACAGTTCTTAGACACCTTCCCGGACGTGTCAGTGCCCGTTTGTTTCGTATTTAATATGTCGGTTTAGTTGCGAACATGTGCCTTCTACACCACATTCCAAATGGCTGGTTCAAATGGCTCTGAGCACTATGGGACTCAACTTCTGAGGTCATTAGTCCCCTAGCACTTAGAACTAGTTAAACCTAACTAACCTAAGGACATCACACACATCCATGCCCAAGGCAGGATTCGAACCTGCGACCGTAGCGGTCTCGCGGTTCCAGACTGCAGCACCTAGAACCGCACGGCCACTTCGGCCGGCACACCACATTCCAGGTCATTCCTCAGTTTCTTCAAGTACCACGTCCAGTTTCATAGAAAGCAGTGATCTAATAGTAAGATTCATTCTTGTTCTTCCTGAAAGTATCTAAGACTTACAATTGTTGAATGGAACGGTCAACTTAAGTAACGTGTCATCTATATTATCGATAAATAGAGATGATCGTGGAGGGGACTAATGGAAAGAAGAGAAGCGAATTGGGAAACCATAAAACAACAAAAATATGGCAATCTTCCATTTCATGTCACACCTGTGCTAGTCCGGTTCTTTGTTTCGTTCGTCTTGAGTAATACTTTTTCCACTAATTCCGTCCAGTTTTCTGCATTTTTAAGGTTTCTCTGCCCATTTTGTTTCCCGCTAGTCCTCATCACTGTAGTCTTTGCTTTCGTTATTCGCAGGCAAAGTTACCTGTTAAGAAAGAGTCAATTCAACATTCCGAAATCTTCCGTCTTTTCAGGGGGAAGAACTACACTACTGACCATTAAAATTGCTACACCACGAAGATGACGTGCTAAAGGCGCGAAATTTAACCGACAGGAAGAAGATGCTGTGGTATGCATATGATTAGCTTTTCAGAGAATTCACACAGGGTTGGCGCCGGTGGCGACACCTACAACGTGCTGACATGAGGAAAGTTTCCAACCGATTTCTCATACACAAACAGCAGTTGACCGGCGTTGCCTGGTGAAACGTTGTTGTGATGCCTCGTGTAAGGAGGAGAAATGCGTACCATCACGTTTCCGACTTTGATAAAGGTCGGATTGTAGCCTATCGCAATTGCGGTTTCTCGTATCGCGACATTGCTGCTCGCGTTGGTCGAGATCCAATGACTCTTAGCAGAATATGGAATCGGTGGGTTCAGGAGAGTAATACGGAATGCCGAGCTGGATCCCAACGGCCTCGTATCACTCGCAGTCGAGATGACAGGCATCTTATCCGCATGGCTGTAACGGATCGTGCAGCAACGTCTCGATCCCTGAGTCAACAGATGGGGACGTTTGCAAGACAACAACCATCTGCACGAACAGTTCGACGACGTTTGCAGCACCATGGACTATCAGCTCGGAGACCATGGCTGCGGTTACCCTTTACACTGCATCGCAGACAGGAACGCCTGCGATGGTGTACTCATCGACGAACCTGGGTGCACGAATGGCAAAACGTAATTTTCTCGAATAAATCCAGATTCTTCTTACAGCATCATGATGGTCGCATCCGTGTTTGGCGACATCGCTGTGAACGCACATTGGAGGCGTGTATTCGTCATCGCCATACTGGCTTATCAGCCGGCGTGATGGTATGGGATGCCATTGTTTACACGTCTCGGTCACCGCTTGTTAGCACTTACGGCACTTTTAACAGTGGACGTTACATTTCAGATGTGTTACGACCCGTGGCTCTACCCTTCATGCGATCCCTGTGAAACCCTACGTTTCAGAAGGGTAATGCACGACCGCATGTTGCAGGTCCTGTACGGGCCTTTCTGATTCAGAAAATGTTCGACTGCTGCCTTAACCAGCACATTCTCCAGATCTCTCACCAATTGAAAACGTCTGGTCAACGGTGGCCGAACAACTGGCTCGTCGCGAACGCCAGTCACTACTCTTGATGAACTGTGGTATCGTGTTGAAGCTGCATGGGCAGCTGTACCTGTACACGCCATCCAAGCTCTGATTGACTCAATGCCCAGGCGTATCAAGGCCGTTATTACGGCCAGAGATGGTTGTTCTGGGTATTGATTTCTCAGGATCTATGAATCCAAATAGCGTGAAAATGTTATCACATGTCAGTTCTAGTATAATATATTTGTCCAATGAATACCCGTTTATCATCTGCATTTCTTCTTGGTGTAGCAATTTTAAAGGGCAGTAGCGTACATCGTTAGCAAATGTTTGTACTCACATGTGTTACCACTTCCATATTAATTCCCGTGGGAAAAATTTCGCTTAGACAGTTCTTCGCTTTTCGAACACGAATTTGAAATCAAAAGAATTTGGTTTCATACACCATAAGAACCACATATTTGCATGTTTTGTACATTCGTTTCTCAGTTTCCTGTCAGATGGAGATCACGTACTCATATGTATAACAGCTTTCTCAAATAAAACAAACTTTATTAACATTCTGCCTCTTTATTCTTCATATCTATGCATCTGAAGCCCTCATCCGTTAGAGGGTTGCGAATTGTAGCAGGTAACATGGTGGTGTCCAACGGAACTATGCCGGTGCTTGAGAAACAGCGTGCTGTAATCTGGTTTCTAGTTCGAAGATTTCATCCACACATGGAGCATTCTCTCCTTCAGCATGACAGTGCCGCGTCTGTCGCTGTTACAACTGCAACACTCCGAAGCATCGGTTTCACTATCATCGACCATCTTCTATATGATGACGACTTCGGCCCATCTGATGTTCATTTATTTCCAGAACTTAAGGCACACCTCCGAGGACCTCACTTTGATAGTAATGAAGCGGTACACGCAGAGGTGAGGTTGTGGCGCCGTCAACAAAGCATAATATTCTACAGTGACCGATCAGCAAAGTGGTCTGTCGGTAGAAAAGTGTTCGTCTCCAGTACGGGTATGTTGAGAAATAAATATGCAGTCATGAAGAATTAAGATGTAGAATATTAATAATGTATGTTTTAGTTGAAAAGATTTTCCACATAAAAAATTCAGAGTATTACCTTTCAGCATGCCCTCGTACTACACATTGAGGTGACAAAAGTCTTGGGATACCTCTTAATATCGTGTCGAATCTCCTTTTGCACTCCACAGAATATTTCCGGGCCACATGTCATCAATTTTGATCCGAGCCAGAAACCGAAGATCAAATTCGGTACGTTGCTATGGATCATAAGGTTTCAGTTGCTTGTACAGATACCAGTGTAATATAGGCCATAAAACTTCCCGTACTGTTGACCATGGGATGGAAAATTCTCGTCGCACTAGCACTGCCGGGACAAGTTCTGCTTGAACATTTACAGCTACAGCAACCTCGTGAATAACTTCTGCCGGAACAGGACGCCTTCCTCTTCTAGTACCACACCAAGTTCACCTGTGTTTTCAGATTTCAGTTCATCTTCATTAAACCATTTAATGACATCGGTTCTCTCCTCAGATCTTTCAGTCAGTAATATTCTCTCAATGCAGCACAGTAATCGCTGCCGTTCGCGTAAAACAGCTTCATTAACAGCCGGCGGCCGTCTTCTTGGTAGCCATACCATTCCGTCACGTTACGGCTTGTCAAATGACAACGTAGATGTCATACCGTTATACTAACAGTATACAGCGCCAGAATTGCACCTGGTGGCCAAACTTGGAACTAATCTGTTTTCCCGAGTAAATAGGGTCCGCACTAATGGACTGGAGTATTTACCACTTGCGGTGCCATATGATAATTTCAGCACACACTGGACCTCCGTGGGTGGCTGCACTTCAATTATAACCATCCAGTAGATCACAATGACAATTTACTAATTATGAAGAGTAGACTAAAGTTTAAGTAAATCGTCCGGAAGAATCACACTGGAGAAAATTGAGATACTGATCTACTCAGAAATGATAAAGGGCATTTGAAGTTCTCTAAGGGTGTAGATTCTGATATAACGAATATCACAGTAAGAAGGTCAGTTGAAGACGTTGTCCGATTGTCATGCTGAAAAACAGAAGCCACAGCTCGGTTGAACATCCGAAATCACACCATTGAACAGGTTAATTGATGTCTAGAGATCGCATACTTAACTAGTTGAGGGAAATTAGTTTATAGAGAGTTATTCATGAGTGCTTCCGTGGTTTCAGAAGACGACTGTGTGAATACTACAAGACATACGGGAAATAGTGTCTAGAGAGAGCATTTCTCCAAGTTTTTAACTCATATTACGGGAGCTTAGCACGGACAACGTTTACGATGTGGCAACCGTTACTACGTGCGCCCAGTTCATTGAAGTCCGTAGGATGGGACATACCACACTTTAGAAATCAGTTCACCGGGTTGCCTATCTGCAGGGGCGAACTAATTCGATATAACCATGTGTGGTTCGTATACGTGTTCTGACATACCTCCCCCAGTACAAATACGATACGGTGCACATTAGGAATCGAAACTTGGGTAGATACTCCATACACAGATACGTGTGATTTTTCTGCAAGTCTATTAATTTTTGTGCAGTCGTCTTCTGAAAACCCCACAAGTACTTATGAATGACCCCAGTACACTCTACCCCAAATGCACGATCGTATCTCAACGGCTAACAGAGTGCTGCCCCTGTGCAAGCGATTATGCGTCTTCAAATGGAGCAGTGAAATCGACCGGACGAGTTCAAATGCGCTCGCCAATCTGCTCGCCGCCGCGCGACCGGGCGGCCGGAGACACCATTACTCACAGAGGAGGCAAGGCGACCCCCCGGGGACACAAAAAACACGAGTTTTCAAAAACTGCCATTGTCGGCGGCCTCTTTGTGGATCGCCAGGCCCGGCCCGGCCTGTTCCGGCTCCTCCCGCGAGCCTCGGAAAGAACTTCAATTAATCAGGCGGCGCAATTGAGCGAGCATCCGTCCGCCGCGGCGGTGACGCAGCGCGGCCGCCGGTAACGCCCCCTCCTCTCCCCCCCCCCCCCCCCCCCGGCCACCGCGTACACACACAGGGCGGGGAACAGTGTCTCCCACCCGATTAGGACAATCTCTCATTACATACCGGCTGGCTGCTGTCTCCCAATTTATTAAATGTACCAGATTACCCGGCGTTTTCCGGTTACTTATTTTGACGTGAACATCCGGCAAGCTTTATCCAGTGGGGATGAAATGCCATTGGGAGACTACTGTTACATAGCAGAAATGTATAACGGGCATATCTAAATTTTCTCTAATTCTTCTCCAGCCAGCACCAAGCCAAGGCAAGCTAGGCCAACACTTCGTGTCGCAATCGGAACGACAGACAAAAAGCCAACACTGCGAATAGCAGAGCGAGCACTGGAGGTATTGCCTCACCTACCGTGAGCGTGTCAGCAGATTGACCTGAGTGAGGAGAAGCGGTGAAGTCATTCTTTCAGCGCAGCTTGATTTCTAAAGAGAGGCGAAAAGGCAACAAGCTAAAGCCCTGAAAGCCATTCTTGCGAAATAGAGGGATGGTGAAGACCACCTATGTTCCCAGAAAATTAGACCACATTCGGTCATCGCCGGCAAAGCATAACATCATGGCCTCGGAAGAACAGTAATAAATACTCATGCATCTGAGCCTTCCCATGATAACAATGCAAAACACGAGCTACGACGCCGAACCTGTGATGTGCTGCTACCGTCTGTCAAGACGACTCATGTCTTCAGAACTTCTACCAGTCTTGTATGTTGTACGTGGCCGTTGTGGGCTGCCAACCGCTCAGCCAACGATGAGAACACTTGGAGATATATACCTGGGTTTACTGAGCCGAACTAATACTGTTTGGCCCACCGTCAAACTTTCGAGTATTTGGGACGTACGGTAATCTCCACAGCCCCGACTAGTACCTGTAAGAAGTCATCGACATCCCCGGCCTCCCTTGGTGGAAGGGCTATGTTGTCGTCTTTCTACACACCGTACTCCTGAGAGATTACACGAGCACACCCATTCGATGTCTAGGAGACTGCTCTGGTAATACGCAGTCACTGTCCTGGGCAGCAATGCCTGCAGTACAGACTACGCCGGCCACCAGCGAGACCTGTCACTCCGCCCGACACCATGTTTACCTCAACCGGCCACCACCGCTCTGACGCCCTGTGAAGACTGCTGCCACAGTCTCAGCACGTACCGAGGTCGAGCGCTGCCCCTCCCCTGGCCTATAGGTCGCTCGCTATATGGAAAATTACACGACTGTATAAACCTTAATGTAATAAATTCGTGTTTTGTTAATGTTTTGTCATTAGCGCTTAGTACGCCGACCAGCCTGCTCCACCGCACTCCTGATAGCAGTAGCGTCAAAACAAAGGCCCTCCCACTACCACCAATCAGCCAACGACCCAGAAACTCTGTGAATATGGCACTGACACGAGTCATTTCCGAAAAAACACTGAGGAGCCAAACTATGCTACACCTGCCATGCAAAAGTGCCGCAACGTGTCTAAAGTAGTAGTGGAGGGAATTGGCACCACGAATCCTGCGGGATTGTCCATAAACCTGTGGGAGTACGAGGTGGCTGAGATCTCTGCTGAGCAGCACGTTGAAAGGCATCCCAGAGATGCTTAATAATGTTCATGTCTGGGGAGTTTGATGGCCAGCGGAAATGTTTAAACTCAGAAGAGTGTTACTGGAGCCACTCTATAGCGTTTGTGGAAGTGTGGGGTGTCGCATTGTTCTGCTGGAATTGCCCAAGTCCGTCGGAATGCACAATGGACATGAATGGATGCAGATGATCAGACGTACATTCACCTGTCGGAGGCGTATATATACTTATCAGAGGTACTATGTCACTCCAACTGCACACGCCCCGCACCATTACAGAGCCTTCACCAGCTTGAACAGTCCCCTGCTGACAGGCAGGGTCGATAGACTCACGAGGTTGTGTCCTTAGCCGTACACGTCCATCCGCTTGATACAATTTGCAACGAAGCTCGTCCGACCAAGTGACAGTCCAATATCTATATTCACAGGCCAAGGCGAGGCGTAAAGCTTTGTGTCGTGCAATCGTAAAGGGTACACGAGAGGCCTTTCGGCTCCGAAAGCCCATATCGATGATGTTTCGTTGAATGGTTCGCACGCTTATATTTATTGATGGCCCAGAATTGAAATCTGCTTCAAATTGCAGAAGAGCTGCGCTTCTGTCACGTTGAACGATTCTCTTCAGTCGTAGTTGGCCTGTTCTTGCAGAATATTTATCCGGCAACAACAATGTCGGAGATTTGACGTTTCACTGGATTCCTGATGTTCACCGTACACTCCTGAAATGGTCGTACCGGAAAATCCCCACCTCATTGCTGCCTCGGAGATGCTGTGTCACATCACTCGTCCGTCAACTATAACATCACGTTCAAACTCACTTAAATCTTGATATCCTGCCATCGTAGCAGCAGTAACCGATGTAACAACTGCGCCAGACACTTGTTGTGTTATATAGGCGTTGCCGATCGAAGCACCTATTTATATATCTCTGTATTTGAATATGCATTACTATACCAGTTTCTTTGCTACTCCAATGAGCAAAAATTTTACGGAAGATCAGTTACTGAAATGAGATTAACACTCTAGCGAAGTTTATGACTTTTGTTTTATTTCACCAATTGGCTCAAAATTTAAAAAAACTGGCCGGCCGAAGTGGCCGTGCGGTTAAAGGCGCTGCAGCCTGGAACCGCAAGACCGCTACGGTCGCAAGTTCGAATCCTGCCTCGGGCATGGATGTTTGTGATGTCCTTAGGTTAGTTAGGTTTAACTAGTTCTAAGTTCTAGGGGACTAATGACCTCAGCAGTTGAGTCCCATAGTGCTCAGAGCCATTTTAAAAAAACTGAGGAAACCACCTTGGCCAGTGTTTATTAAAATAGTAAAAGTACGAAGTCCAAAATGGGCAACTGGGCTATTAAAGATGAACACACAATAAAATTTGGCTTGAAATCTTAAATACTGAATAATAGATCTGAAATATCATAGCTGAACAGTACAGTGCTTTTTCTTTGAGGCACCTTACAGGAACAAAGACGATACCTCCTTGCGAAATGCATTCAAATTAGAAACTCAGTTCTTGCTATTTAACCATCGGCGCTACAGGCACCACTGAAAGTTACTGGTAAACAGGCGTCGCCCATTCCTCCCCGTGAGATCACAAGAACGGATGTTCACCATTAAATTCAGTTATGTAAGAACTCCTTGGTTTTGGTTCCCACATAGGTTTCCAAACACAAGCTCAGCAGCTCCGTCCGTGCCGCGGTGATATTGTGGTTCCGACAGCACAGAGCAACACTTTACGAAGCCTCACCCAGTTGGCTGGAATATAGTGTTACCTCCACACCCCGATCAAGTTCAGATGTACACTTGGAACCATGGCAGAACTCTGCTTTACTGAGAGGAGCACACTGCAACAAGTTAAATCGGGAGTTCTTCTTACAAAGTGAGCTGACAGTCAAAGACCGACTGCCGACGCAGTTCCCGCAACCTCCTACATCCGTGACGGAAGCCAACTGCCACGAGACGGTCTCTTCTACCGCTCTTGAAGGCTTCGCGCAGCCCCTCCCGCCACATAGCGGAGAGTCAGAACGCGCGCGACAGCGGTAACCTCTCTGGAATCAATAGAGACAGTCTCATGCCTGATGCGAAAACAGTATTAGTTTCATTAACAGTAAGCCGTATGTGGCCAGGCTGAAGTTTCAGCTTGCATTCCGCAGTTCTCTTGCGTAATAGAGACCTGATAGTTAATCACATTCCTCAAATGAATCCCATTGATCCTTCCACCGAATTGCGAATTAGTCGGCTACTATTCTTTCATCTCTTTAGGTTCTGCAACACCGTAAGGATTTAAACCTAACGATGTGATTGATATAGTAAACATCAGTAGTAATACATCATCGCGTTTATTATACGTAAACGTTTTAACAATTCCTTGCCAGTACAGTATTCGCCTAGAGAAAGATGGCGTTCGTAATTTAACTAGTGATAAAACATAATGTGATTCTGCGTGCAATGCTACTCGTACATATTAGCGCCGCACATTTTAAGATAAAGGCTATGAAGCTTATTTTCTCATATTTTGACAATTCGCTTAGCGATGCCGCGTTCTCTGTCTAGAAATATTTTGAACAACACAGTAACGATTTCCATCATCTTTATAGGCTCCCGGAATAAGAAAACATCTCGATGATACACAAGTCAGTCTTGTCGCGTCTTTCATGAAATTTTAAGGGCATCTCTGCGACACTCTTGGCATTACTAAAGAAATCCACGACGAAAGGAGCCACTTTTGTCATCTTTCATACGTGTCGTGTTAATTTTACGTGGTAGGATTCTCAAACTGCCAAACGCTGAGCAAGAATTGGTCGTTCTAGACTTTTCTAAATTATCTCTTTCGTGGATATATTGCATTTCATTATGATACTTGCAATGGATTTCAGTCTGGTTTCTTACAACTAGTTTTCTGTAATCAAAATTATTTTGTGTAGGCTATATAGGACACCTTTTCTGAATGTTCAAAACTGCATTATATCAATGCTAATAAGAACCACCACAACTGTTTATTATTTCAACACTGGTTTCATTCAATCGTCAGGTGACACTGAAAATTTTTCGCTAGTATTCGTAACTTATTCTCACAGAAGTATGCCAGCATCATGATTCAAAAAGTCTAGTGAGTGTAATGTGCACATCATATTATGTCCTGAGCACACACTTTCGGCTGTGCTTCTGCCGGGAAGTCGGCGGAGTGTTTGTAAGCTCGTCTTCTTCCAGGACGTCCTTTAAACCTTACGTAAGACCATTAGACTTCTTGGGTCATGGCTTCAGCTCAGTTCTACGAGAATTTGTTACGAAGAGTGTTGGCAAAATTTGTGTCAAATGATGATGTTCATTGAAGCAAACGGGTTGTGAAGTAACAAATGTGTAGCTTACGTATATATTATGTACAGTTGCGGTTGTTCTTATTGACGTTAACATAAATCACCTGTGGGCTATGAAATTATCAAGGTCACTGCGTTGTGCAGTACACGGTTGAAGTAGTTATTTTGTTTCCGATTACCGATTTCGGTCAATTTCGAAGCATAACGTAATCGTTGTGCTCTAGACGGATCCGAACGCATAATCGTTACATTGTTACAGGTATTTATTTTTCAAGTATACTTACAAGACATGAAAAAAGAGACTTTACGGATATTGTTATTTCCAGTGGTTAATTGTCAGCAGTGTAATGAAACGATAATGGCTCTTTGGCTTATGAGGACGCCCTTAACACTGCATCATGCCGAGCACAGTTGTTAGCAGAGTCACCGCTCACCACGATATTTTGAGTCCAGTTCGATACTGATATTCTGATGGATATTGCACGGAAATGACAATAAAGAATTTATAACTATTGGATTTTTTTTAGTTAGCGACTTGATACAATATTAGAGGCGTGTTCAGTTAATCATATAATATTCACAGGACTCCTGATCAATCTCGTGTCGCAAGTAAAACTATTTTCGCTGATTTATGCCCAGTATGTCAACTGCGAATCCCTGAACCAAGCGTCGATTCCCTGTGCGTCTTCAGATATTTCACTGTGATTTTCTGTCGTTGCGACATTTCTACACACAACACCAACCCATGTTTACATATATGGTATGTAGCTGGTAACGATTTTTTGTTATTGAATAATTCATTGTGTGAACCATCGTACCTTCAAAGACCAAGCTCACTGAAACAGAGAACAGAATCTTTTCTAGACTTTTTAGATATTAAGTTCTGCGCAATACTATGATACGTCTTGTAACATGAATAGTAATTCAAAACTCAAAATATCTCCACTATACAGTTCCTCAACTCACTCATTAAAGAAAAATGTTATCCAAAGACGGCGGCTACTTTTAATAATTGAAAACCTTTTACGTGCAGAAATAAACATATTTCAAATTAAGAACTCCAACAAATTAAAGAGTCACTCTTTCAAAAACCCCTGACTGTCTCCATCTGCGACGAAGAAATTCGGTTCGAAGGTGCCTACAACCTTGGTCTGTAATGATTGAAAAGCGTAGCGAGCTGCTACACTCCTCGGACTCGGAGACGCGTCAAAGAGCAAGTTGTCGACTCTTGCGAAAGAAAGGCCACAGCTCAAACTTTTCGTTTTGAGGTGTATGGGGTGTTAACGATGTCACACTCGCAACAAAACAAACAAACAAACAAACAACGTCCGAACAGGCCTTGAAGGCCCAACGGTACCGGGCGGCCGCTGTGTCATGCTAGGCCCTTGGGCGTCACCAGAGGCGGATACGGAGGGGCATTTGGTCAGCACACTTCTCTCCCAGTCGTTGTCCACTTTCATGGGCGGTGCCGCTACTTCTCAGTCAAGTAGCTCCTCAATTGGCCTCACAAGGGCTGAGTGCATCCTGTTTCTCATCAGGACTCGGAAGACCCGGATGGTAACCCATCCAAGGGCTAGTCAAGCCCGACAGCGCTTAACTTCGATCTGACGGGTACCTGTGTTACCACTGCGGCAAGGCCGTTGCCCCACATTCACACCAAATTTCACCAAAATTCTGCTCAGCGTCACAATGGATGTGTTAAACGTGGGGTAGGTCGTCACGTACACCCTCTTATCCACATTTCATCCCTTATTTTGTGCCTCTGCGATGGAGGCCAGAACGGCGACTAAAATGTTGAAATCACGGGGGTTTTTGTATGAGTGCCCGAGGGGAACATTTCAGACACACTCAGAATCGAAACGAAAAGACCTCAGAGTAAGGCAAAAGTTCGTCAACGAAACCTCTCCTTCCTTTGGGCCGTTGATTGCCACACATTTCGCAATCGAAAATGACAATTTGAAGTGCAATGAACGATAGGCAGACTTTCTGGACTACCTCTGACGTTGCAGACATTCCCCGCAAGATACAACCTTTTTCTAAAGACCAAGAGAGCCCATACAACAGTTTGTAGGCTAGAGAGCCAAACAGGGGAGGGGGCGAGGAATGTCATTACTGTTGAAGACTAATGGCGACTTCTAAGTAGTCATACAAAAGTTCAAATTCGGTTTCCGTTAAAAACCTGCGGAATAGAGTCTTTTAAATTTTTTCTTGAAACAAAAACACCTAATTACTCTATATTTTTCCCTTTCCCTGAAAGCTAGGGGAGATGGGTGCGCCCCACTCCTTTGCCCTCGGGTATGGGCACCCTTGCTAAGTACATCGTGGGCCGGTAATCACACTGTACGTGATTGCACCCCTTTAGAGTGTAGCGCAACCGCTATTTTTTCTCTGGTGTACTAGGTGAAAACACTAACAACCGTTCGAAACCATTCGACGGAATATAAACGTGATCCGAAGCAAAGGGTGTTTCTGCTTTTTCAGCCCTCCTGTCTCAAGCCCTCTTGGTGCAGGGGGTGTATCACAAGCCTGAATAAGATGGTAAATGATCCCTCTTAGTTCCTCCAGTTCGGCAACACCCTCGCTGCCACCTGCGCACCTCTGTCGAGGAATCTAAAAGTGTTGTTGTACAGAGACAGCCAGGTCTCGGTTTTCAGGCATCGGTATGACAGGTATCCCTTTCGACATCACTGTGCTGAGAGGTGCTCTGTTGCTGAATTAGCACCTGTTGGCCGCATGCGAAATCTAAGGTGTGTCGAAAGAGATGCCTGCCACGTTGGCACCCTCTTGACTGGCTATCTGTATAGCTATATTCTTAAAGTGCCCAACAGACCTGCAAAAATAGCAGCAAGGCCGTTTCTCAACGGGGTGAGGGTCTCTTAGAGGGTTTAACTTTGATTTTTTTTTTTAAGTGTTAATGTCGTACCACACGTGATCATGCGTGAAACAGAAGGGCTGAAAGAGCAGAAACACCTTTTATTGCTTCGGATAATTTTCTATTTTCCATCTAGTGGTTTTCAACGATCTCTAGTTGTCCCTGCTACACATTAGAGAAAAAATTGCGGTCAAGCTATACTCCGAAGTGCTGCTATCACTTCCACTAGTGTTGCAGGCTAACAATGGCCTCAGAGAAGGGGGGAATCGCGCGAGAGGTGTCAGCAGTGTCAAAGATTCTCAAGGACGTTGTTACGTTGTTCATCGCACTTCCAGCTGTCGTTTTCAGCAGTGAAATGTGTGGAAATCAAAGTGCCAAGGGAAGGAGATGTTTCATTGACACCCTTTTGCCACCACCTGCAGTCTTTCCGTGTCGATTCTGAGCGGCGGTGGGTCTGAAATGTTTCCCTCGGCCACCCGTAAGACAACAGCGTCGCGGCTCTGACCTCCATTTCAGAGGAGGAAAAAGATGGGGTGAAATGTGGAGGAGAAGGGCTGTGACGACCTACTCACCGTTTGACACGTCCAATGTAGGGTTGGCCCTCAACCAACTTCTGAGCACTGAACTTTCTTTCGCATGTGTCGACACCTTTCTGTTTGAAGCGTCGCCTAGTCCGAAGGTAATATCGCAGAGCGCCACACTTTTACGTCGTTACAGAAGAAGTTTGCAGGCACCTTTTAGCTAAATTTTAAACTTCTGTGAAGCAAATGGAGACATTTAGGTGATTTAGAAAGAGTGACTATTTAACTGTTTTGGGCAAAGTAGTAACCTATGTAAAGGAGCTGTAAAGAGTGAGGGCTACATTTCCGTAACCTGCAGTTTACCAATATAAATCAAGTCGTCATTGCAGTCTTTGGTAAGGTCTTGACGGAGACAAGTGCTCGTCGTTTGCCGCTCGTGGTCTTGTGGTTATCGTTATTGAACCTCCATCGCGGTCCTGCGTTCTGTTCCCGGGCAGGTCAGAGATTTTTTTGTCAGGGACTGGATGTTTATATGAAGATAGTAACTGTTCTCGAAGGAACAGGTACCATTGATGACCATGCAGCTTCTCTAGAATAAATGATAATTAATTGAAACCCTCAGCTGTCAGCAGGTGTTGTTGCTATACCTCGATGGCGACGGTTGGAAATGTGTGCCCCAACCGGGCTGCACGGTCATCAGTGGTATCTGCTCCTTCAAGAACAGTTACTATCTTTATATATAGTTAAAGGCTACCCGGCCGTTGACCTTCGTCTGTGCGAATGCCCACCGGTTGCCCGAACTCTTACGGGAATCGTCATCTTAGTGGGCGTTAGTAATGAGTGGATGGGCATATATCTACTAGGTACATTACGTATGTAGATTGTCGACAGTTGGGAATGTGGGTCTCATGGGAAGCGTGCAAGGGATAAGTCCCTGCAGTCGCGCCATTCTTCTGTGTCCTCGGTGGCTCACATGGATATAGCGTCTGCCATGTAAGCAGGAGATCGCGGGTTCGAGTGCCGATCGGGGCACACATTTTCAACTGTCCCCATCGAGGTATATCAACAACACATGTCGGCAGCTGAGGGTTTCAATTAATTATCATTTATACTGGATGTTTATGTTGTACAAATCATTTCACCGCATCTTCATCACAAAGATGAGCACAAGGAATGAATGTTCATATTCTAATAATTTCCTCTCATCTTCATAAGAAAGACGCGAAAGTCGCCAAGAGGCATCGTGTAGAATTGTACAAGGTAGCCGAAAAAACCCTAATGGAGTCGCCTGGCCAATAATGCCAAGAGATCGTTGTATTCCTCATTGCACTCTTTTCATGGGACAATGGTATTTCCGATGTTTATCTGCATCGTGAACAGCTCAGGTGATGGAGTTTTGTGGCTGTGTTGTTGAAAATGAAAAACCTACATGTCAGGGAAGTTAGCCAGTGCTGGAGTGGACCCGCATGGCGGAATAACGGCTGTAGACTGGCATACCGCCTCCCTGAGTGTGATTTTTAGGAGGTTTCTCGCTGTCTCTTAGACAAATTCTGAGCTGGTACTCGTTCTCTGTATCGCAAAACAGTTCAAACACAATACCACACAGAGAAAAATTTTACACATTTCACAGAGGGGTGGTGCGCGCGCGTTCCTCTTTAAGTTACCTTGACGACTGTGACAACAAGAAAGGCGTCCAGCGACATAGATAAGGTAAGGAAAAGGAACAAGGAAAACATTGTTGAGAGTGATAAAACAATGAAAGAAAGTAAGTCAAACATGACGCCAACGTACCTCGGATGACCGTAAAGTTGTCGCTGAGCGTCGACTCATGGAAGGATCACTGCCAAAAGTCTCACGACACAGAGACATTTAGAATCGCAACTACGACAATGACCGCCTCATTTTGGTGGTGAAAATTTATTACTAACAAGATTTCACCGTCAAAGCACAATGTAAAATATTACACAATGGCGAAGCGAAGCGTTGGTTGGATCGCGGGACGTACACTGACGGGAAAAAATGGAAATACGTTATGTGACATACAAGAAAGTTGATAGGCGCGTTTCTAAATCTGAAAGAAGATGTCTACTCAAATTTCGCGCCAGTCACGCAAGAGTGGCGGGCGATAGTAGCGCCATTATGAGGATGCAAATCAAGTCCGATTTGAAGTCACGCTCTAACGGGCTTGAGGGTCAGTTACCTTTGAGATTGGGCGACAGGAGCTGATGTTAGTCAAAAATGCCTTTAAGGTGACAAAGACGGCCATTCTCAACACCTCCCCGAAACTGAACGAGGTAGTGTAATAGGGCTATGAGAAGTTGGATGTTCCTTCTACGATCCTGCAGAAAGACTTGGTAGGAGTGTTGACACTCCACCTGACTGCTGACAGTGGTGGTCACGAAAATGTACGGTCACGAGAAGGCCGGGCTCCGGACGGCCGCAAGGCACTACCGAGAAGGAAGTCTTTCGTGTTCACGTGTGGCTCTGGCGCATCGTACTGCATCTGCAGCAGGAGTTTGAGGGGCAGTTGGCACCAACGTGACACAGTGAACTGTTACACATAGGTTACTGCGTGTTTTTTGATGAAATCTGGTTCTGACTCAGTGATGGCCGTGTGTTGGTTAGAACGAGGCTATTTGGCGTTCTGCGACCAACTTGTCTACATGGTCAGGAGTGCGATTTTATACGACAAATGAAGGACTCTCGTGGTTATGACACGCACCCTGACCCCAAATTCGTACGTCAGTCTGGTGGCTCTACCTGCTGTGCTGCAACTCATGAACAGCGCATGTGACTACATAATGCTCGCACACGAGAGGAATTCGTGGCAGCCGTATCAAACCAGTCGGATGACTGATGACTCAAAAAAAAATTTAAAAAAATAAAAAATAAAAATACCCTCGCTCACACACCGCTGTTGCCGCTGTTGTAGCCCAATATGCTCTACGGAATGTTGACAGGTTGCCTAGGCCAACTCGAACCCCAGACTCCAGTCGAGCACGAATAGAACATCATTGGACGATAACTCCGGCACTATCCACAAACAGCAGCCGGCTGGGGTGGCCGTGCGGTTCTACGCGCTACAGTCTGGAACCGCGTGAACGCTACGGTCGCAGGTTGGAATCCTGCCTCGGGCATGGATGTGTGTGATGTCCTTAGGTTAGTTAGGTTTAAGTAGTTCTAAATTCTAGGGGACTGATGACCTTAGAAGTTAAGTCCCATAGTGCTCAGAGCCATTTGAACCACAAACAGCATTAACCGTCTCTGCATTGTCCGAGCCAGTGCAACAGGCATGGAACTCGATCTCGCAGACTGACATCCGGCATCTGTTCATCATAATGCATGCTCTTTTCCATGCTTGAATTCAACATTCAGGAAGTTGCACCGGTTATTAATGAACCTGAATTTCCCATTTACAATGGATTATCTTGCGCTTACATTAACCATTGGTCTTGTAACGTTAATCACTAAAATACTTCATTTCTATACCTTTATTACTCGTATTTTATGGTAAATCTTCTAATCTGTCAGTGATCATCACAGTTTGGGTCTCCGTCAGGCCAGGGCATAATTCCTTACTGATTTCCACCCATTTAATTACGCAACTTACCTGACGCTCCGTTTCCAGTGACAGACGTTCGCCTCCATACAACAGCGATATAAGGCTTTAGTTGCTAGTTATGTGACACGAAGACCAGGCTGGCTATGGCTAAGAAATACGTCAACCAGATAGTCACTCCTCGGTATTCTCTTCGGAAACAGTAATAATTTCGAACATGGCCAGGGGCAGTGTACCAACTACTGATACTTGTGTGATATTCTAGAGTGAGATGGACCACATAAATTCCGAAACGTGGCAGCCTAACGCTGGATTCACACATCTCATGTTTCATTTTCATCTTTTTGTGGAAATTCATTTGGTTTCAATTCGATCGATGTCAGCTGATGATTGCTCCTGTTTACATCACGGAACCCCAGCGACTGCGGAGATAAGGATGTCAGTTAATATCTTAACTGTCTTTATATCTACTGGTGGAAGTTGCAAGTAATTCTTTCTGCAATATTCTTGCAGTTGATGAATTCCGCCGGACGGTGTGGCCGAGTGTTTCTAGGCGCTACAGTCTGGAATCGCGCGACTGCTACGGTCGCAGGTTCGAATCCTGCCTCGGGCATGGCTGTGTGTGATGTCCTTCGGTTAGTTAGGTTTAAGTAGTTCTAAGTTCTAGGGGTCTGATGACCTCAGAAGTTAAGTCCCATAGTGCTCAGAGCCATTTGAACCATTTGATGAATCCCAGACAGGAACTCTACTTCCGGTAAGCTTAGACAAAATACCATAAATTCCTCGGGAACGAGCACTCTTCTAGCCTATGATCCTGGTGCGGGAACGAGCCTGTGAGGCCGGGTACTAAGCTGACCAAGCTGTGGCATTGCCTTGACTTTGCGTTCCTGCTGTTGGTGCCAGCACAGCGGCTCACTAACGAGGACCCCCTTGAGTGCGACGACGCAGACCAATGATGTTACGGCGTTCGACGCTCCACATATTGTCTACCATGCAACCACAATACTATCTGCTAATGGCAACAGGGGGCGGGACTGGAGGTATCTAACAATGAGCACAGCATGAGGTTGCGAAGCGTAGCTGAATTGCTTAGCCAACGAGTAACTGGCAACAGTCCTAGTGTGTTAGCGGTGTTGATACAAAGCAGAGCAATGACAACGATAAACAAAGAAAACATTGTATTATATCTTCAACAGCAGTTGCAGATGTTCAGATTTCGTCAAATAGGAACCCAAGAAATTTCGTAGAGTGAGAAAGAAGTAGCGGATGAAAATTAGTGTATCTGGAAGATGAGTCAGTGTCGTATACAGTCGACTGTGCAGACAATGTACATGAGGAGCACAATGATGACTATACGTGCTTAACAACTGATAGTGATATCTAAACAGGTGTTAGGCCATATAGTTCACCATTGTTGTCGGACAGTTAGCCACAAGTCCCGTCTCCAGTGAAACGTAGTAAATGACAATCGTTGCCCAAAGAGCGGTTGCTAAACATAATTACGTACATGGAAGATCATGCGCAACATAGTAAAATACAATTATGAAGATATTTGAAATAATTGCGTAGCAATATGACTGTGTAGAGTGTAGAAAAAACTACGGATATTCATGGGAAAACAAGACACACTTTTTACAAAAACTGGTGTTTGCGCTCTTCAAGGAGACTCGATAAATTTACAGGACGTGCACGACAGTGATCTACTACGTTAGGCATATCAAATTGTTCCCTACATACACTGAAGCACCAAAGAAACTGGTATAGACATGCGTATTCAAATACAGAGACATGTAAACAGGCAGAATACGGCGCTGACGTCGGTAAAGCCTATATACAACAAGCGTCTCGCGCAGTTGTCACATCGGTTACTGCTGCTACAATGGCGGGTTATCAAGATTTAAGTGAGTTTGAACGTGGTGTTATAGTCGGCGCACGAGTGATGGACACAGCATCTCCGAGATAGCGATGAAGTTGGGATTTTCCGGAACGACCGTTTCAGAAGTGTACCGTGAATATCAGGTATCCGGTAAAACATCAAATCGACATCGCTGCGGCTAGAAAAGATCCTGCAGGAACGGAACCACCGACTGAAAAGAGTCGTTCAACGTGACAGAAGTGCAACCGTTCCGCAACCTGCTGCAGATTTCAATGCTAGACAATCAACAAGTGACAGTGTGCAAATCATTCAATGAAACATCATCGATATGGGCTTTCGGAGCCAGAGCTCCAGTCGTGCACTTCTGATGACTGCACGACGCCTCACCTGGGCCCATAAACACCAACATTGAACTGTTGATGACTGCAAACGGTCGGACGAGACTCGTTTCAAATTTTATTGAGCGGATGGACGTGTACGGGTACGGAGACAGCCTCATGAATCCATGTACCTGGTATGTCAACAGGGGACCGTTCAGGCTGGCGGACGCTCCGTAATGGTGAGGGGTGTGTGCAGTTGGAGTGATATGGGACCCCTGATACGTCTAGATACGACTCTGACAGATTACATGTACATCTGATCACCTACACCCATTCATGCCCATTGTGCATTCCGACGGACATGGGCAATTCCAGAAAGACACTGTGACACCCCCCACTTCCAGAATTGCTATAGAGTGGCTCCATCAACACTCTTCTGAGTTTAAACATTTCCACTGGCCACCAAACTCCCCAGACATGAACATTATTGAGCATATCTGGGATGCCTTGCAACGTGCTATTCCGAATAGATCTTCACCCATTCAAATCGACATCGCTCACGGATTTATGTGAGATCCCGTGGTCTAGGGGTAGCGTCTTTGATTCATAATCAAAACGTCTTCGGTCCCGGGTTCGATCCCCGCCACTGCCTAAATTTTGATAAATAATCAGCATTGGCGGCCGAAGACTTCCGGTATAAGCAGTCAGCCTCATTCTGCCAACGGCCTTGTCAAAGAGGGCGGAGGAGCGGATAGAGGTTCAGGGCACTCTTGTCCTAGGGGTGGGAAATTGTCCCTAAAGGCGGAAGAATCAGCAATGATCAACGACATGAGGATGCAGAAGGCAATGGAAACCACCGCATTAAAGACACGTAACGTGTATCCACAGGACATGTGGCCTGTAATTGAAGAAGTGTCATGATGATCTCTCCATTGGCAAAAGATCCCGGAATAGTCCCCCATTCGGATCTCCGGGAGGGGACTGCCAAGGGGGAGGTTACCATGAGAAAAAGATTGAATAGTCAACGAAAGGATAACGTTCTACGAGTCGGGGCGTGGAATGTCAGAAGCTTGAACGTGATAAGGAAACTAGAAAATCTGAAAAGGGAAATGCAAAGGCTCAATCTAGATATAGTAGGGGTCAGTGAAGTGAAGTGGAAGGAAGACAAGGATTTCTGGTCAGATGAGTATCGGGTAATATCAACAGAAGCAGAAAATGGTATAACAGGTGTAGGATTCGTTATGAATAGGAAGGTAGGGCAGAGGGTGTGTTACTGTGAACAGTTCAGTGACCGGGTTGTTCTAATCCGAATCGACAGCAGACCAACACCGACAACGATAGTTCAGGTATATATGCCGACGTCGCAAGCTGAAGATGAACAGATAGAGAAAGTGTATGAGGATATTGAAAGGGTAATGCAGTATGTAAAGGGGGACGAAAATCTAATGGTTATGGGCGACTGGAATGCAGTTGTAGGGGAAGGAGTAGAAGAAAAGGTTACAGGAGAATATGGGCTTGGGACAAGGAATGAAAGGGGAGAAAGACTAATTGAGATCTGTAACAAGTTTCAGCTAGTAATAGCAAATACCCTGTTCAAGAATCACAAGAGGAGGAGGTATACTTGGAAAAGGCCGGGAGATACGGGAAGAATTCAATCAAATTACATCATGGTCAGACAGAGATTCCGAAATCAGATATTGGATTGTAAGGCGAACCCAGGAGCAGATATAGACTCAGATCACAATATAGTAGTGATGAAGAGTAGGCTGAAGTTCAAGACATTAGTCAGGAAGAATCAATACGCAAAGAAGTGGGATACGGAAGTACTAAGGAATGACGAGATACGTTGGAACTCCACTAACGCTATAGATACAGCAATAAGGAATAGCGCAGTAGGCAGTACAGTTGAAGAGGAATGGACATCTCTAAAAAGGGCCATCACAGAATTTGGGAAGGAAAACATAGGTACAAAGAAGGTAGCTGCGAAGAAACCATGGGTAACAGAAGGAATACTTCAGTTGATTGATGAAAGGAGGAAGTACAAACATGTTCTGGGAAAATCAGGAATACAGAAATACAAGTCGCTGAGGAATGAAATAAATAGGAAGTGCAGAGAAGCTAAGACGAAATGGCTGCAGGAAAAATGTGAAGACATCGAAAAAGATATGATTGTCGGAAGGACAGACTCAGCATACAGGAAAGTCAAAACAACCTTTGGTGACATTAAAAGCAACGGTGGTAACATTAAGAATGCAACGGGAATTCCACTGTTAAATGCAGAGGAGAGAGCAGATAGGTGGAAAGAATACATTGAAAGCCTCTATGAGGGTGAAGATTTGTCTGCTTTTTGAATTTAGTGTGTAAGAAGCTCGCTAATTTATGGTGGGGACTCTTTATTCCATTAACGATCGGACGAATTTGGTGTTGACTTTTGTGTACCTTTAATTGACTTCTAAGGGAAGGTGTTCTGGGGTTCATGTTAATTAAAGTTTTCTTTCTAAACTCTTTCATAACATGTTTAGTTTTGCCTACAATATCCCTAATTTGCTTTTGCAATGTACGGGTAGGATCCTGCTCGATTTCAGAGATCCCATTTTCCTCGAAAAAAAGCCAAAGTCTTAGCAATATATTCGCTTTTATGGGCTACAACGAGCGAATTCCCTTTATCGGATTTCGTGATAAGAGCCTCATTATTTTTTAATTTACGGTTAATGCTAGTGATAATTCTCCCCTCCCTCTGTTGTAAGTCATTATTTTTTACAGAATTGACCTCTCTTTCGAAACTAGCGCTACATTTGAGCAATCCTAGTGTGTTGGGATTTTTCAGTATTTACAGACTCAAGACCAGCTTTAAGGTCAACAGTAAAATTATCCACCATTTTAGAGTCATTAAGACTAGGCATAAAATTGTATTTAATACCTCTTGATAGCAAGGCACTTCCTTGCGGAGTAAAGCTTATGGAAGTTTTATTTAGTACTCTATCAAATAATTTGTGTAATTTGTGTTCACCATCAACAGTTCTTTGTGCATGAACAGCCTTAGATTTAGGCATAGCATTTTCCACCTTAAGAAGTTTAAAATCCTGTCTAAATATAATTTCACTCCTACGTTTCTGTAACCACTCATTAACACCATACCAAATACTATCCACATGAAAGTTAAAATTTATAAGTTCTAGTTATCAAGAGATACAAAGAGTGAGCTTCTTCATTTAGTTTATCTTTCTTCTTATAAAGGTCACTGATTCTGTCCCTCATAATTTGTTGTACCAATTTTGCTTTAGTAGACGGAACCTTGTTGCACTGTTTCACATTGATAAATGTCTTCACTTAATTCGGTGTCAAATGGCATCTATCACATTGTTTAGTGAAGTCAATAGCCACACCTGTTTTCAGGATTTTAAATGAGATGTCCATGTATTTCGAAACAGCCTTTGAAACCTGGGCAGGTACATATTTCATTACTTGTAACGACTGCCCCAGCTATTACGTGTACAGTCCCACGTCTGCTGAACATCTATTGCTCTTATAGCATACGCCACGTAAACTGGATGACGTAGAATTGCTACACGATGTTAATAAGGGTTTCAAACTGGACCTTTTCGAGGAATTAGAAATTTTCAAACATCCATCTCAAAAAGATGGATTTATTCTTAACGAACAGATGTAGCTTAGAAACAAAATTTTTTTGATATTTTCAAGCTCCTTCTAGCTCTAATGTAACATAGTCTGACTGACTTGAAGCTAGTTTTCTTTTCTGTTGATGCTGGTGAGATGCTCCATTCTTGCCTTTTTGGGATTTTACGTATTTTTGATGATTGTTGTTCGCGGTTTTTGATGGGTATGGGTGGTTTAAATGATTCTGTTATGTTTTTATTCACGGCGACAGATTGTTTCGATTTACTACAACATTTTGTTCGTTTTCGCTAGTATGTGTCCTAGTCTTTAATTTGCGCGAGATTCTCGCGCATAACACTACTGCCTCCTCTCGTTAGATGTGTTCCTTAGCGCAAGCTTCACCTGCTTGACATTGGACACAGGCAAACTGGTGTTCATATTTTCTATTGTATGTAGGTGTTTTAAATGGTTCTGATATGTTTTATTTATTAAGACAGAGGGTTTGAATTAGCACAACCTTTAAAATTTTGATGCGCGTGAGTACGTACGTACCTCTGGGTTTTAATGTGGGCGAGTGTGTCGCTCACACCACAGGTGCCCTCTCTCTGTGAAACTGTTGCCCTGTTGCTTTCACACCCTTTTCACGCTAGTTCACAGGCTTAGTACTGATAATATGCCGTGTTCGCATCTACCATTTCTGCATAATTATGTTGTACAGATGGAGGTGATATTTTAATTTTAACTACTGTCGGCGCCTTTGGCACGATTTTTTTACGCATCTCCACTGTAGGATGCGATTTTAGTAAGTGACTAAAATTTTTAAGCTTGTAATACTTTGGTAATTTTCATAGTTACTTTAAGCTGTAAGCGTTTTTTCTTCCTCTACCTCAGTTATGTTGCTAAGTTGTTTTCTAATAACGGCGTCTTCTTGTTCAGGTGTATTTTTGCTTCTGATGAAGGTATGTTTAGATATACCGAAACCGTGGTCAAGGATTTCAATAAATCTTTATCCTGCAACTGTTTGGCTGTTATCATTTACCGTGGAGAATATTGTTAATCCTTCTCACTGGCACTGAAGAAGTTATGAAGGCCTGGAGTGGCACTTAGTCTGGAGAGCGACCGTGTATGACTTCATCTTTGGCAAGAAGTGAGAAAAGATTTCTGCTTCAGTGAGTAGCGAGTAAAGACCTTTTCCTCCGGTGAGTAACGTGGAAGGATCTCTTTCCCGCCAGCAGCAATTAGCATTAGATCATATCACACGCAGTCTCTTACTCAATAAGTTGCAGAATTTGATGAGACACTGCAAGCTTATGCAAACTGGTAACGAAACTTATAAATGATTTATAACAGAGATAAATGAACGAGTAACTGTTGCGAACCTTGCAATTTTATGGAAACTTTGAGGGCTCATTCATCTTTCATCCAATGATGTAGTATACACGTTGTAGTACACCATTCTTTCAACATAATCACCCAGTCAGCGAGCGGGCACTGCGAGTTTGTACTTTAACCTATTATTTATTAGATGACAACTTCATAAATTCCCATTATCTTTCAGTCTTTGGCAAAACATTCGTATCTCTCACGTTAAGTGAGTGTTAATTCTGCGTTCTTGCCATTCTGAACTTCCTTGCATTTTGTGATGAAGTCTATGTTCATGTATTCAAACAGCAGAACTACTATAATAATTTGGTTTGATTTAAAACCTTGTTTCATTTCGTACACAGATGGTCTCCCTTTTTTAAAATATGTATTGCAATGTGGCTCATAAATTAGCCATGTTTAATCAGGGCTAATCTTTTAGTAATTTTATCCGTTGCTTACAGTTTTAATTAAAGTACGTCCTGTCAGGATTGGTCAATACTTTTATTATATGCTAATGGAAAATTTGGATTTTATCTGTTATTTAACTTGTAATTGCACTTTCGTGGATAGTGTCGTAACTATTTACGTAATGTTCGTGTAATTATCAGTGCTGTTATGAAGCGGCACATCCTCTTCGCATCAGCCTCCTGAAGCTCGGCTAAATTAATCTTCTGCTGCCCGACGTCCCGCTGCTAAGTTCGTCGTAAACTATAGCAGCTAAAGAAACTAGATTACTCACTATACAACATTCGGAATTTGTCTCTACATTGTCATCACTCTAGATTGGAATCTGATACTTTATCCGTCCAAAGAAAACCTCAGAAACGAAGAAAATACTTTTTTGTTGAATAATTGGTATCCCAGAGAAGTTCAGACAGTGCGCAGGCTCGTGGACTTTCTACCAGAGTCCATCCGTTTGAATGTCTTTTCCGATGTACAACCTGTTGAGATTCATGTACACAATACCACTTGAAATAAAATCGTACTTACCGTTTCAGATTAAACAGTGACGTATTTTTCCATACTCCGTTTGTACATCAGAAATTAAAGTTCGTATTTAACATATTTCCATTTTATCAGGTTACTGACTTTCAGCATTCCAAATGTCACAAGACCGCTGGCTTCCAACGATACACGTTCAGTTAGTTTCATAACAAATTCAGTACACGTGTGTTTAGTCGGACAATTAAGATCAGAGTGAGTTTTTTAGTTCATTAATTGCTTATCTGCAAAGTCCAGAAAGAAGCATTGTGCGCCACAGAGAGTATAACTTCCCCCTCGCAGCTACGAACCAGAGATAGTTTGTTATGTAACATCTTTTGGCTAAAGTTTATTGCCTGCAACATCTCAGGCATTTAATTTATAGCAATGTAAACATTCACAGATGGAAGAAATGTTAAGATTAGACGTGACAACCGGGTTTACCAGAGCTAATATTCTACAAAAGCTCTATGTTGAGATGTGATGTGACAACCAAGTTTGATAGAGGTAATAGTCTTCAAAGCTTTTAGACCTGACAAGTGTCTATCACAAGAAAAGCAAACTCATGCTGAAATATTACGTGTCACTAACACATACTGAAATCTGGTTTTACAGGATAGGGCGGATCACGTTATGGTTGTGGAGGGCGCCATAATCGGTTATTCTTAGTTGCACAAAACACACAATCTTTTATTTTCCTAAGAACCACTTAATTACACATTGCCTTGAAAGGATTAAATTAAAACAATACAGCTGAAGGCTAAGTTAAGAAAACTTGCGATACGTCCTGGGCTGAAAGCCCGAAACCACACCAAAAACAAGAACTGCTGAAGACCTGAACACAAGTTATAAAAAATTGCTTTAAACAATACATGCGGCTGAAGGCCTTATTTAAAAAAACATATTTCACGTAAATACTCGGCTGAAGGCCACACACAAGACATTGAACAACTCAGGACTTAGGGCCGGGATAACAAGAATTTCAAATAGAGCAAACTTTCAAAATTTTAGATATTAAACAAATCAATTTTAAAATTTTTAATTTAAGTCGGCTGAAGGCCTTATTTAAAATTAAAACAAATTAAATTAATAGAAGACTGAAGGCCTCACACAGTACATCAGACTAAAATGAAAACCACAATCTAAAATCAACAGAACAGTGCTGCTCAGAAGCGTTCCGAGGGTCGGCCTGAGGAGGTAACTCTAACGTAAGGTAGGGTGAGACAGGCAGCCAAGAGTAAGGTTAAATAATCGGATGGCAACCCGACCCAGGGACGGCTGAAGGACCGACCAACAACCTAATCAGTGCCCTTTCGCCCGACCAATGGTATGACAACGGAAAATATGAGCCGAGGACGAAGATACCAACAGCACTACGTCTTCCACATTGGCATCTAAGAACAGCCAAGGCACAATAACCACTCTTAAGAAAAAAATATGAACAAACAACTAAAAGGCTGTCGAACTACTTGCCGCGCTAGACACCATCAACAATGGCGAGGAGAAACACACTGCCGGAAAACTACGCTAACGACCCGGGCAGGTAATTGGGGCGTTAACGGCCACAAGGCAGAGAATACCTCAACTGCACTTCACTGATAAGTAACAACCAATTTAATAGTTAAAGACCATACAGAAAGATGGCTGCAAAATTTCGCCGACTCCAACACACCACACGTTGCTGCTAGCCAGAACGGCCCAGGAAGCAACAACAGGCAATGAACGAAGAGATGTCACAGCAGTTGAGGTTTCGTAAGAGGTTAACTGACCACTCAACTTTAGTGTCCAGCTTCGGTGGGCAACGAACTTCGTAGCTCTGGCAGCTAGCGCCTCACAATCCGACCGCGCGTGCACGCTGCCAGCATTCGGGCCTGACCTCGTGCCGCAGAGACTTCCTCGCTGCTGAGTCCCAACCGACCGACTGCCCCACACACCAACACACAGAAATATAGCGGTCACTCCAAAGATCGTACAGCAGTACAAGTATCGATAAGGGCTGCTGCTGCCACTGCCGGAGGCAGCAACTCGTTATGGTAGTAACTTAGGCAGAAATAAGACACCACTCGATTGCGACAAAATGCCAAAGAACAAACGGCATCAACGCGAACTGGGTACGGCTTACATATAGTATAGGCAATAACTTAAAAGGACGAATAAAAGTAACAAATACAACGATAGTGTTAAGCCCACCTAAAAAGGTATATATGGCAGTGGTGAAAGAACTGACATTCAGCATAAAAGACCGAACTCTCTACCTCTTAATTATATGTACTTCGATGGCCAGACCGTAGTCATATACTGGGTAAGACTACTCACAGCATTGACCACAGCAGCGAACACAGTCCACGTAACTGGAATCAAATCAGTCATTTCAGAGCTCTGGGAAAGATGCATCATCAAGAAAAAATGGAGACTGTGCTTCATGAGCTTCATAAAACTGCACGCAAAACATTCCCACATGGACCTGTCATAACACAAGATTAAGATGATCCATGGCCCGCCGATTTCGTAGATATGAATCAATTCGAATAAGGGCTTCAAACACACTATCAGTCTTTGATACATATTCCAAATCCACCTGGGCACTGGTTGTGAAGGTAAAGACAGGGAAGCAAATCGTGCAGGTGTTTCAACACTTGCGCACAGGGCTGAATCGATGTCGTGACAGTCTTTACACTGAATATGGAGGTGAATTCTACAATAGGCATTTCAAGTGGGAAGTGGAAAGATACGGAATAAATGAATGCTCAAATTTCTCCCACATTATGGCGAGTATTATTGAGCTTTTGAATAGGATCATAAAAAAGCGGATGCTGATGAAATTTAACCTTCAAAGATCGTACAAGCAGCTAGATATTCTCCCACAAATGATTGAGCAATACAATCAAAGCAGATAAGGGCAGATTAAGAGGAACCTATTGATGTACCTGATACTGGAATTCTGACTACAGTGTTCAATCCTATTAAGATGATGGATCTATACCAGTAAATATTTTATGTAGATGATCTGGTACATACTTCAAAATACAAAGCTGCGATTGGCAAGTCTTGCTTGCCGAACTGGTCAACAGAAATATTCATAGTTTTCGAAGTACAAAGCACATATCTGAGAATTACATCTTAAAGAACAGTAAAGATAAAGAAGTTGCCAGAAGTCTTTACACTCAGGAATTACTGAAGAACTCTGATCCACTTGTGTTTCTAATAGAGCTTATTGTAAGACGTCAAGGGAACAAACGATTTAAGCGGCTAGGCTTCCCATCAAAGAACAACAGGCATATAAACAGATCACATAAACCTCAAACCATACAACAGCGTAACATGAGTGCTTGGAAGCACGTGTTACTCCCAGTAAATTACCAGTCGAACTGCATTTCCCTTGATACAACACCTGTTGTTCTGCAATGAAGCTGAAAAAGGTATCCATCATGAAGATAAGGGAATTACTGTATTAGGCAACACCTGCAAGGAGCACGGTACTGCTTACACAACAAACAAAGAACATCAGACTGCAGATCGAATATTAGCTGATCAAGCCAGGCAAATACGTTTAAGTCAGAGGCTGAAATCATAGTTGATAAAGAAATATATGCCAAGCTGAAACCATGTACATGGACGATATGTCTATGTTTTAAAGTGTCTGTATGGTTCTATGCAGTGACCTTCAGACGTCCATGCGTATCTGGATTATCAGACACTGCTGACAATGTAGGTTAGTGGTGTGCTGGACTAACTTTAGAACCAATTATGAAAGAATCTTATCGTACACTAAAGAAAAAGAAAAGAACTGCCTATAGTCAGTGGCGACAGCGTCTAAAAGTGTTTTGAAGGAGAAAGAGAGGAAAAAATCTTGTTAAAATGTCTAGGAGTCTAACTATACCTAAGACACCAAGTGGAACCTCCAGCATTGACTAGAACGTCGGCTATCGGTTCTCTGACTGGAGCATCTACTGCCATAGCCCGAACAGCTAAGACTACATCAATTGTAGAGGAGCAACTTCAGAAATCTCAAATGCATGATAGGGTGATGGAGGCCATTGCTATCGGTAAAGGACTATATTTAAAACTACACAAGAAATGACGTCGGCTGTTTCTAAAAAGCAGTTCCCTTACTGTACTAATAGGCAGTCAGCTTACAAATATACATTTGCTTTAATTTGTCAAGAAACCCAATCTGTAGCAAGGTGTTTGAACAGAATCTGTTACGAAAGACGTTGTGGCAATGCAAGGAATGAGACATTGTCACTACAGGTGTTGCAAGTTGATAAAAAAAGAAAAAAAACAAATACAAGAAACCAAATACGATCTACTACTTTGACTGTTATGATTTGACACCAACTGAAGAACTGTGATGAAGCTTTGCCGACAGGAATCAGGTGTTGTACAAATTTCGACACTACCAACACTTCGATGCATTGGAATTATGTAGACTCTCAAAATATACATTCTGCATCAACTTCAGACCTGAATGGATTAAAAAATTCAGGATGGTTCATAGATGGATCGATAGATGGTCGCTTTAGCGCCTGTCTCTCATTCAGAATGTTAATAAGCTTCTTTGACGATAATAAACATGTCTTTATGAATGCCACACAGGAGCTGCCTCTAGTTCAAGGTGCCACAGATAATAATTCAAATGTTCAGGGAGCCCGGAAGAAATGAATAATACTATGCTGGATAAATTGTTGTGGAAAGTTTCCGTGTATCAGTGCACCTGACACTTTTGCATGTGTTGAATGCAGGTGCTCAGCTAACACTAACTTTCCGTTCACGAGAGGTTTTACGAGTATCTAGTTCTTCCAGTGACATCCAGATAATCATGGATGATCAAGACAGCTGTTCAACTAGAAATGCGTCGTTTTATAATTCTAGCATTGCAAAACAGTAGGAAGGGGAATCCAAAAAAGGATTTGAGCCTATTTGTTGACTGTAAACTAAGCACTGCTAAAGTGTACTTAAATGCTGAGTATTTTCCATATGATAGCTTGCAGCTTGACTGGACCAATAACAATGTTGGTCTATTGTATGCTATGTATGCAAGTTTTCGTTCTTCTTATTAGGAGGGGAATAAATTTGGCTTTCTACTCAGCAGTCAGACATTTAAGGAAGTAGCGCTCATAAGGTGATAGACTGCTCAAAGCAAAATGAGGCCATCAAAACTGGAACTATAGAGCATGTATTGAATTTGAATCATCACGAAACTTCCCTACAGGTATCTCAGTCTATGCATTATTGCAACACAACCATATTGTAGGTTACTCACTTCTCACAGGAATCGCAAAACATGCACTATAGTCTTAAAGGTATTACATCACATGCACCATATCTTACAATGGCTTACTTCATTATGGATATACAGAGGTTTCATGACAAGTGTCAGCAGTTTCTGTTTAAAAATGCATTCACTGTATTTTCTAGTTCCGAAGAAGTATAAACGAAGTATTCCACAATCGTCATTTCGCCCAAACCACTTAGTACACTGTGCTAAGACTCATCACACCACTGCATGGCTGACTTGCTATCATCATGGGAAATGGAGGGAGCATTGTATGAAAACATGCCAACACCACTCTGAACCTATTATCATAAAGAGACCATAGTTTATATGAAAGACCATAGAAAAGTGTTGTGGCTGCATATTATCTTCAAAAGAATCCTGAAGAAGCAAAAAATGCATGATTTTCAGTGTAATATTCTATATGCTTATTATGCATGACAACTTTCGTTCACATGTGCGACGAAATTCCACTGGTAAAATACTAGGTGTTTCTCACACACCTGTGAAAAAAACTGCATTATCTGTTGGTATAATATTATATTTGCTTATTACACGTGACAGCTTCCACCCAAACGCACAACGTAAAGATGTGGCGAAATAGTAAATGTTTTTCAGACACACACTGCTGATATGCACAAGCTGGTAGTTTCACCATTGTCATTACTCTAACGGAAAGTCGGAACAGGCAGTGAAATAGTATTATTTGCTTACTACATACGAGGGTCACTCCAAAGGAAATGCACACTATTTTTTTTAAAAATCCATCTTTTATTCTACATTTTTGAAAGTTTTACAGTGTGTAGATACATCCTTTAGGAACAACATTTTCATTCCTCCACTTAATTTCCATCCCTCTCAACTGCCTTACGCCATCTTGGAACCAGCGCCTGTATACCCGCACGGTAAAATTCTGGACCAGCCTGTTGGAGCCACCAATTGGCAGCGTGCACAAGGGAGTCATCATCTTCAAATCTTGTTCCACGAAGAGAATCTTTCAGTTTCCCAAAGAGATGATAGTCACACGGGGCCAGGTCATGACTATAAGGCGGGTATTTCAGTGTTGTCCATCCGAGTTTTGTGATCGCTTCCATGGATTTTTGACTGACATGTGGCCTTGCATTGTCGTGCAACAGCAAAACATCCTGCTTTTGCCGATGTGGTCGAATACGACTGAGTCGAGCTTGAAGTTTCATCAGTGTCATCACATATGCATCAGAATTTATGGTGGTTCCACTCGGCATGAAGTCCTCAACCAAGAGATCTTCAGAATCTAAAAACACCGTAATCATAACTTTTCCAGCAGAAGGTGTGGTTCTGAATTTTTTTTCTTGCGTGAATTTGCATGATGCCACTCCATTGATTGCCTCTTCGTCTCTGGTGAAAAATGATGGAGCCATGTTTCATCACCTGTCACAATTCTTCCAAGAAATTCATCTCCACCATTCTCGTACTGTTCCAAAGGATCGCTGCAGACCGTTTTTCTTGTTTCTTTGTGAGCCACTGTCAACTAACTGGGAACCCACCTGGCACAAACCTTTTTTAACGCCAACACTTTCAGTATTCTGCAAACACTTCCTTCCCCTATCCCAACGTAGCGTGACAATTCGTTCACTGTGATGCATCTGTCAGCAGTCACCAATTCGTTAACTCTCTGCACATTGTCTGGAGTGTGTGCAGTACGAGGCCTGCCGCTGCGGGGACAATTCTCAATATTGCCGTGCCCGCTTTCCTCACGTAACCTGCTTGCCCACCGACTAACTGTAGCGACATCGACAGCAGCATCTCCATACACCTTTTTCAACCTCTCAGACATCTTGAAGTCTGGATATTTCCCACTGTCTCGTTTTCACAGCACAGGAATTCTAAGACAGCACGTTGCTTCTGACGAACATCAAGTGTAGCAGCCATGTTGAAGACATGCTGTGACGGGGCCACTCACGGTAACAGGTTGAAATAAGTTTGAAAACAAGCGGGAAGGATGTATCTATACACTGTAAAACTCTCACACATGCAGAATGAAAACTGTATTTTTACAAAAAAGTGTGCAATTCTTTTGGAGTAATCCTCGTACATTTATCTCTCTACCAACGTCCGACCAAAAGACTATCCACAAGCAGGAAGTTACATCATCAGTGTTATGCTACCAGCAAGTTGCAACAGGAAAGCAGGGGCCACCTAAAAACAAACCACATTGAGCAGCTCCCGTCTACTTCAGTCTGATGATCACTGATGGCTATTAATATATCAGTATGAAGTCTCAGTCTGAGTGCTGTAATGGTGCTCTAATCATGTCTTCATTTATCGAGTGATGACAACATACTGTCTCAACTCTTTGACGATCAAAGTGAAGTGGATGGGTGCCAGGAGGTGCCGTATTAAAATTCGGTCGAGCTTTTCGAATGATTTATTCATTTCCACTAAAGTGCTTCGTTGACCTCGGTCCGCGTCACACGCCCCGCAGTGCTGTGACCACTGCCCCAGCGACCTGTGCAACAAAACGCTCTGTCGTGCCGACCTTGTTCGCCAGCTGTAGAGTCCCGATTACGTCAGGATGGCTGCGCCAGCAGCCGACTCAGCGTCCACCATCCACGTTGACGCCGCGCTGCTCCGCCGGGAGCTGTAGGCCGGCCCCGCTGCTGCCTCTACCTCGGCTGGCGTAGCTAGGAACGCGGCGGCAATGACCGCCCGCGATCCGGCGTTCGAACTTGTGGCCCTCGTCTCGGGAGTCTCCGGCATGTGTCGGGAGCAGAGACGACTGCCCGCAGTAGCGAGCCGAAGAGTGGCCCGCCCTGGTTGGCTGCGGACCCTGCTTGGCCCTGGAGGGTCGAACCAGTGACCCGCCGTGGACTGGGATGCTGGCACCCCATCTGCTGCCGTGTGTCGCCGGTAGTGTGACACGCCCCGCCATCCAGGAGAGCTGTCACACTTGAATGAATCTCATTAGAAAACAACACCTATTTATACTCGGATGTGCACCTCTGTTTCGCTAACACATTGCTCCAAGTCATGTACGCCCCGTACCCCAGTTGCGCCAGTGTGCCCCCTTTTTCCTGTAACTTGCAACATGCAAACCGCTGCGTTTACGCTTTTCAGTGGTACGATGGCCCCTGAGGCCTCCATTCCACTTCACAACCGCTGTTCAGCGTAACTTACTGCAATCCGGTCTGCACCTGTCTGTAACTTGTGCGCTCCAAAATATTGCACCAAATCTAACTTCCCTATCTTAAACTGTGGTGCCGCTACATTATTCCCCTCTTTGGAAAGACCCAGTCCCTGGGTCGTCCTTTAATTAACTCTTAAACTTGTCTAGATTGGCACTTACGACATACTTACTTAGCATTAGAAAACTTAAATGTGGTCTCGTGCCCCCTTAAAATCAAGACATAAAGCAAAACGTAAAAATTTCTTACTGGACGACCACTTCTTGATCCACCCCTTACCTACTCGTCTCACGCCCTCGGTATCCAATCCACTATGACTTGGACTACCCTCGGTTCCCTCTGGGAATTGGCTCTCCGCCTGATCAGAAAGAAAACAACACATGACAAAGTTAAGGCTGCGATGACATTTGGCACAGAGGTGCTCAAAATAATCGTTATTTGCCTTTGCCTTTCCCTATACTGCACGACATGTTGGACAAGCTGTTCGGCTGATATGCGTCCCTCTTGCTCTATAACGAACTGGTTTATGAATCTCAACAGACCTGAATCCAGAGTTTGATTTAACAAGGTCAGATTCTGCCTTGGCAAAAACTCTAAAGTGGTTTCTGGTCAGTACAGCTATGGCTGAATAACATTCAATTGCGTGACTCCTGAAATTGACGCTGGCATATGGAAGGTTGGTCCTATTATGTTACACTTAGTCCCATTGATTAAAATTCCGCTCCCCTCGAGTTCTATACGTTTCGCTTCCGTAAACAACAACTTACTACTACTACTCACAACAACTTACTACTACTACCAAATTCTCGTAGGTGGAGAAAATCCAATGCATCCCGACCCCTTCCAAGCTCAATTTTGGCTCCACGATGACCCTTGGACAGTCTATTCTTTTTGCCCTGGCTAAAAATAACTACACCGTGCATGTGTCCCATATTTGTAGCTTCACAGATTTTCCTCCAACATTCACTATTTTTTATCCAAACTCAACATCGATTGTGTGACTACTTTCATCTTTAAATTTTCATTATATGAACTGGCGCAATAAACAAGACTTTTCTGACCCAGCACTGTCGATTTAAACAGGAAATCGTACGACTCTGACATCGTCCAACACATATTTATTACGGCTTTGCCGTAAAATTTACTCCGACGCATTTATCTCTCCAGAACTGCGTTTGATCTCTCCTCCAATACTGCACATACGTCCGACGCTACAATTCCCTTTTCAGTGACCTGAGGACAGGGATCACCATCACCCTTCCCCCCCTCTTTAAAAAGACTGCTGCCCCTAGAAGGCTCACAACACACGAAAACACATATAAAATACAATGCCTAATTACTCTACACAAACCCAATGATACACATAACAAGAAAATAAAAAACAAAACTACAAATACTCTACTACTTTCTAGATCGTAAAGCATACGGTACTTCATGCTGTACTCTATCTTCCTGGTTTTATCTATGCTTAGCTCCTCTCTTCACTCTCTCTGCCTTCCTCTTTCCTTCCTGTGACACGCCTGGAATCATATCGGGGAACCCTTAAATTGCCGTAATCGCCCAACGTGTACTATCGTCGTTCTGTTTGGCAGCTGAAGCTTAACATTAACGGGAGATGTGGTTTCAACAACTTGGTATGGCCCTTCATACCTCGTGAGGAACTTCTTCGTTTTCCCTTTTTGCGTATAGGGGCTGGACAGCATTACCCATTGCCCCACCCTATACTGCAGTAAACTTCCTTTCCGCTTTACTGCGTCTTCCTGCCTTTCCAAAGCCTTTGTATTCATCTTTTGTACTCGTTTCCAAACATTCCTAGTTGTTCTCTCGAATTGACGTATAGATTCACCGGTTCTTCCTTTCTGTAGCTTCAGTAAATCAAACGGTGACGGCATTTTTCTCCCGTACGCTACGTCACATGGAGACAAACCGGTATTTGTATGGACTTTTGCACTGTATGCGCATACAATATGCTTCAAATACTCCTCCCACCGATGATGATGAGAATCCACATAAAAACTCAGCATCTTCCCGATTATTCTATGTACCTATTCTGTCCTTCCGGTGGCCTGTGGATGCAACGCTCTGGTCCTCAACTTATTTACGTTCAACAATTTACACAGTTCCTTCATTAAATCCGACAAGAAGTTGGTCCCTTGGTCAGTAATTACTGTCTCTGGTACACCAAACATCAAAATCCAGTTATGTACTAACGCCTGCGTGACCATTGCTGCCTCTTCATTTGGAATAGCCACCATCTCCACATACCTTGAAAAATGGTCTATCTGTTCCCAGATGGTGTTCGCCTAAAAGGTCATAAGACATCCATCCCCAGGAAAGAGAATGGACATGTTGCTTCCGGTGATCGTTGTAGCTGTATCTGTTTCCGACTCAAACCTGCTCTCTGCGCACATGGTATGCAATTCTTGACATACTGATCCACTTCTCCTTTCCTACCTCTCCACCAATACCTCTCCGCCGCTCTCCTATTCGTCGCTCTACACCCTCCATGACCGGATAACACGTGATCATGTGCTTCCTTTAAAACCTCATCCCTCAACTTCGCTGACACTACTACCCTTTGCCCTAACTTCGTTTCCCTGCACAGAAGACCGTCGTACAAATTAAACTTTGGCTGTGTCCGATACAATTTACAGTCGTTGTCCGCGTCCTTGTAATTTTTGCCATACTGCTAGGTCTTAACCTATGACTTCTACTTTCGCCACCTTCTTACTTAGTGCATTCGCATTACCGTGCTTCTTGCCAGGCTTTTGCACCACCTCGTAGTCGAATTCACTAAGCCTCACAGCCCGTCTAGCGAGTCTAGTGGACGGATTCTTGAACCCCAAGAACCACTTCAACGCAGTATGATCTGTCGCTACCCGAAATCTTCTCCCTTATAAATAACATTTAAAATACGTGATTCCATAGATTACGCTAAGCATCTCCCTTTATGTTGTCGAGTAATTCCTCTCTGCTGCATTCAACTGCCTAGACGCATAGGCTAGAGGATGTTTTTCCCATCAATTTCCTGACTAAGAACACACCCTAATGCTTGATTCGATGCATCGCATGCTGGTATGAACTCCTTTTCCAAATCTGGAAACACAAGAACCGGACTTGATGTTAACACTTCTTTCAGTTTGCCAAACGCTTTCAAACACTCTTCTGTCCACTCACATTCCACACACTTCCGTAACAGTCGTGTCAACGGCTGTGCTAAATCTGTTAAACCCTTCACGAACTTTCGATAGAAATTGCTAAGTACGATGAATGACTGCACTTCCTTAACTGTTTTCGGTTCCCGAAAACCCCTTACAGCCTGTACCAACCTCGGATCTGCTCGCACTCCCTCCTTACTGATAATATGACCCAAATATTTTACTTTTTCTAACCCGAAATGACACTTTTCCAGGCTAAACGTCAAACGAGATGCTCACCTCATAAAGACTTCCCCTAACCGCTGTCTATGTTGCTCCATACTACTTGGTTCAAAATGGCTCTGACCACTATGGGACTTAACATCTGTGTTCATCAGCCACCTAGAACTTAGAACTACTTAAACCCCACTAACCTAAGGACATCAAACACATCCATGCCCGAGGCAGGATTCTAACCTGCGACCGTAGCGGTCACGCGGTTCCAGACTGAAGCGCATAGAACCGCACGGCCACACCGGCCGGCCATACTACTTGAAAACACTATAATATCATCCAAATAGACAAGACACTGCCGTGGTTACAAACCGCTCGAGACATTGTCTAGCAACCTCTGAAACGCTGTCGTAGCGTTTTTCAAACCGAATGGCATTCTAATGTACTGGTAATGGCCTCCAGGTGTAGAGAAAGCAGTTTTTGGACGATCCTCTGGAGCCACTGATAATAACCACTTGTCAAATCCATCGTAGCAAAGTACTGGCACTGTCCTGAGTGACCCAATGTCTCCGATGTGTTTGGAATGGGGCATGGTTCAAATGGCTCTGAGCACTATGAGACTTGACTTCTAAGGTCATCAGTCCCCTAGAACTTAGAACTACTTAAACCTAACTAACCTAAGGACATCACACACATCCATGCCCGAGGCAGGATTCGAACCTGTGACCGTAGCGGTCGCGCAGTTCCAGACTGTAGCGCCTAGAACCTCTCGAGCGCTTGGAATGGGGTATGCATCCGTTACTGTCTTATTATTGAGGTATCGTTTGTCATAACAGAATCTGCATTTCTTAGTTTTTTAACCACAGTGAGAATTCCCGCTCCCCAGCAACTATTACTATGCTCTATAATACCGTCAGCAAGCTGCTGATCAATGAAATTCTCCACAATCGGCTGCAAATACCTCGGTATCATGTATGGTTCACGGTAAACCGGTGCCTCATTACCTGTTAGTATGCTATGCTGAACTAATGGAGTTGTTGGTAACGGCCCTTGTCGGAAAAACAAATCCTGAAATTCCCATAATAATTCTTCCATATGCTCTCTTTCTTCTCCTTTCAAATGCTTAATTTTCTCTCGCAATGCATGTCTACCGGCAGTTAGTGGTTGTTCGCTTCGCCTTTGCCTCGAACACCAGTCTTCATCATCTGGCACATCCAAATTTGCTGCTAAAACTTCTTTCCTCAAATTCGCGTCTACAGCGCTAAAATTATTCACGTTCACGGGAACTACTCGCCCGTCGTTGCCCTCCTGTGCACGTACAACACTACGTTTTACAAAACAGCCCAGTGAACCCAAATCTTCATTATCCTCCAATGGTTCAATAACACATATTGTACCCACAGGTAGATTCTGCTTCAAACTTACCCAAAGTGACTTCCCGGTGCCACTAGACACACACTCATGCGAATTAAAATGGTTCAAATGGCTCTGAGAACTATGGGACTTAACATCTGAGGTCATAAGTCCCCTAGAACTTAGAACTACTTAAACCTAACCAACCTAAGTACTTCACACACATCCATGCCCGAGGCAGGATTCGAACCTGCGACCGTAGCGGTCGCGCGGTTCCACACTGAAGTGCCTAGAACCACTCGGCCACACCGGCCGGCTCATGCGAATTAAGCCTTAATCTAATGTACGTGGTTAAATTGGTTTTTTCATTACGTTGAACGCCCCTCGTGACAGCTCTGCATTGACAACAGTTTCCCCTAGCTGAAGTAACATTCCACCAAGTTCCACAGTTTGTTGTCCAAGGTCAATTTTGGCACGATGTTGATGCAAGAAATCTACTTCTAGGATCATATTGTAGCCCTCGCTCACCCATGGTACTATCTCCATGCATCCATTAAATCGGACTTTCCCTATCCGAAAGTCAACTGTCACCAACCCCAAAGGCGTGACCTTATCCGCATTCCACGTAACATATAACGTGGTGGGTCTAACTTCCTTCGTCCCATTATATTCTTAGTAGCCACTGACACTTGCGCCCCTGGGTCCAATAAAATTCCTACGGATCCTACCACTGAACGTTCCACCTCTGCATGCGTATTCGTAGCATTGAAATTAAACGGGAGCCCCTCTGTGATTTAACGCTTGTCCACCTGTCCTATCTCCATTTTTCATCATCCACGCTGCTGATTTCCACCCCTTCCTCTATTCTTTGATGACTGGGTGCATTGCCTCTGCACATGTCCTGTACGATCTCACTTACAACATTTTATGCCCGCTGCAACTACTGTTTGCCTCTCGCGTACTCCCGTAGCCACGTCTATTTCCTCACACTGAATTGCCAGCTGAATGGCCGAATACAAATCTTTCAGAGTCCCTTCACGCACTTTCCGTGACATATGAGCCGGTAACCCTCTAAAAAATACATCAAGTGCCCTTTGCTCGGCCTGCTGCAAAAGAAAACTATTCGCTTCATCGCTCTGGCCCAACTCGTAAGTGTACTCATTAATTTCCCTTATCCTATCCACAAATTTCTCCACCGTGTCCCCCTGTCTCTTTGTCATTGCACTTAACCTCTCCCTAAAGTACCGAGCGCTATTCTGTTTCTTGTACCTTTGTAAAAGCCCTTCCTTTAACTGCTTAAACTGTCCTGCCTTCCTTAAGGCCTCAGAACACCTTACATATGTTTTCGCTTCACCCGTTAATCTAATCTTGTCTATATGTAACAACTGCTCATCAGACCAACCATTCATCACTGCTGAAGTCTCCAAGTCCTCCACAGAAGAACGCACATCCTCAGATGCCTTGCCAGAAAACGGAATAATCAAACTTGCGGCGGCTGGATCAATCCCCTGCACCCTAGGCAACAACAACTGATCAGATGCGGTTTCCCGCTCACTTCTAGATGTTAACTCATTTCTCAACTGAGTATTGTCCGCTATCAATTGTGCTACGTTTTCCATCAAAATCCGCACCGTTTCTGGTTCCGACACACCTTGCGTCCTTGAGTCTGCCATTGTGTTGCTTTCGTTCTCAGTTAGTCGTTTTGTTTCAGGACTAAGTACAAGAACAATCTGACTTCCTACAACTCCGTATCATCATACTCAGTAACATCATATTAAAATTAACACAAAAGTAATTAAATGCCACGAAAAACGACGTCTTACTGTCCCAAATACACTAATACTTATTCTGACAAAATAAATAATAAGTATACGCAAAACATCTAAAATGAGGCTTCGGGCAAGCCATAATCAAAACACCAACAAAACAGAAAACGTCTAACACTCAAAAGAAAAATTTTAACAGCACTCACCACATGTTGTGACTGTACTGTAGGCGGTGGGATCGAACGTCGTACTGGACAGACGACGTCCGTTATTCTTACACCAAATGTAGTGGATGGGTACCAGGAGGTGCCGTATTAAAACTCGGCTAAGCTTCTCAAATGATTTATTCGTTTCCACTACAATGCTTCATTGACCTCGGTCAGCGTCACAGGCGCTGCAAAGCTGAGGCCACTGCCCCAGCGACATGTGCAACGCACTACTGTGTCATCCCAGCCTTTTTCGCCAGCAGTAGAGTTCCGATTACATTGGGATGGCTGTGCCAGCAGCCGACTCTGCAGCCACCATCCCCGTTGACTCCGCGCTGCTCCGCTGGGAGCAGTAGGCTGGCCCCACTGCTGCTTCTTCCTCAGCTGGCTTAGCTTGGAATGCGGCGGCAACGACCACCCGCGATCCGGCGTCCGAACTTGCGGCCCTCGTCTCGGGAGTCTCCGGCATGTGTCGGGAGCTGAGACGACTGCCCACGGTAGCGAGCCGAAGAGTGGCCAGCCCTGGCTGGCGGCAGACCCCGTATCGGCCTCAGAGGGTTGAACCAACGACCCGCTGTGGACTAGGACCCTGTCGCCCCATCTGTCACTGCCTGTAGCCCGACAGTGCGACACATGCCGCCGTCCAGAAGAGCTGCCACACTTGAACCCCCGCATTGGCCTTAGAGGGTCGAACCAGTGACCCACTGTGGACTGGGACGCTGGCGCCCCATCTGCTGCCATGTGTTGCCGGTAATGTGACACGCCCCGCTGTCCAGAAGAGATGTCACACTTGAATGAATCGTGTTAGAAAACAACACCTATTTATACTCAGCTGTGCACCTCTGTTTTGCTAACACATCGCTCCAAGTCACGTACACCCCACACCCCGGTTGCGCCAGTAGGCCCCTTCTTCCTGTAACTTGCGTCATGCAAACTGCTGCGTTTGGGCTTTTCAGTAGTTTGATAGCCTCTGTGGCCTCCATTCCACTTCGCAACCGCTGGTCAGTATAACTTACTGCAATCCAGCCCGCACCTGGCTGTAACTTCTGCACTCCAAAATATTGCACCAAATCTAACTTCCCTATCTTAAACAGTGGTACTGCTACAAAAGTGATGCTTTATAATACTTCCATGTTATGAATAATTTATAAAAAAAAACACTGTAGTAATTGTTTATTGGACGCTTTCCGTTATGGATGATCTGAATGCTCTTACAGACATATGTAAGCATGGCATGGCATCACTACATCTTGATGATGGAGCTATAGCTTTCCTGCCACTCAGAGTGGCCAGGCGGTTAGAGGCACCATGTCACAGATTGCGTGGCTCCTCCCGCCGGAGGTAGGAGTCCTTCCTTGGGCACGGGTGTGTGTTGTTCTTAGCATAAGTTAGTTTAAGTAGTGTGTAAGCCTATGGACAATGACCTCAGCAGTTTAGTCCCTTAGGAATTCACACACATTTGAACATTTACAGCTTTCCTGATGTGTGATTTGCTGGAGGGCAAAAACAAGTATGCATTTTATGTGTGTCTTAATTTTTTTATTCATACTTCGATGCAGTAATCACATGTTCTCATGTTTTATATAGGTGCATCTACATTGAGCTGTCAGGTTGTCAAACATGCTGTGTCCCTTCACCCGCTTCACCACAGTCTCATATAATGCACAAGGTAGCCGCATCTATACAGGCTGGTACGTCACACCCACTTCGGTCGTTGCATATGGAGTGGTGAAACCAAGTCGGACCATCTAACTGGCATGGCCCATCAAGTGTAGCAAGTTTGCCATGATCATCGTGTATGACACTGTCACCCAAACCTTGATAGTCACCTTTACTGTGCTCAGTTTGCAGTCGGTCACTACTTACTCCTTGAACTATACAAATTATTTAAGCCAAAACCGCAATTTGAACATTTTTATGGCTCTGCCTGACATTAATTAATTCTGTGTTGAAGCTTGTGTGTGTGTATGTGTGTGTGTGTGTGTGTGTGTGTGTGTGTGTGTGTGCGCGTGTGTGTGTTTTGAGTCAATTACACCATGTTTCACTCATGTTTTATTTTTTCTCATCTATTTCACTGTGAAGCACTATATATTGAGATGTCACTATTGTTGTTTCACTGTCTACAAGCTCGAAAAAAAAGATGCTGGATAGTAGCTCAGTTGAAAGTGTAAAAACAAGATGGCTGACAGTGGAAGAGTTGAAGGTGTTTCTGGTGGTTGTTCTGAAAATGTTAGAGGTGTCTGTGCATTTGGTGTGCATGTGTGTGTGCGTGTGTGTGTGTGTGTGTGTGAGAGT